>NC_056733.1:547450775-547538275 GCF_019279795.1 Protopterus annectens
ATATGTGGTGCCATCAAATGTGATCCACAGAGGCCATACAATACCTTACACATGTGTCCTGTATGGACTGATGCCACTGACACCAGGGAATACCTGCATCATGCTATCAATGCAGGTGCAGGGCCAACCTGCAGTCTTTAAGCAGGTCCTGCCACGCCAGGCCAGTATTGGCATATCTGAGGATAACAGTCTGTGTACACAACATGTGCCAGCCAAACCAGGTACACTTGTACATGTCACTGTACATTATTGTCGGACGTGCATATCCCAGGCAATGTCCATGTCAAGGACTATCAAACACAGACATGGCATGCATTGCAAAGCTATGGCCATACACAATGGTAACCAGGATATCAGGGCAGTTCATACAATACCCATCTGTATGGGAAATTGCAGACACTACACTCCTGTAACACACTGCACACCAGTGTAGGGTGGCATGATGCCAAGGATTATCCCTCACCCAGCCTTGTACAGCCATCTTGCACAGCCAACCACTACACACCCATGAAGCAATGCACACATGCATGTCAGTACTGGCATCTTGTGTCTGCGTGTGGGCTATGATGCACCCAACCACAGTCACTCCCAGTATAACTCCCATTGGCATACTGACAGATGTCAAACGTTCACATGCCCTAGCCCATAGAACCTCCGGATATCTCCTGTGGTGCATGTAGTACCTGTGCATTACTGCAGTGTGGCAAACTAAGTAGTTAGAAAGTGTATTTGTGTGCCTGACAAAGTGTGTCAGTGTGATTCCATTAGAGAGTGTGGTTGTGTTGACAATGACATCCATTCATGTGGACAGCCATGTGTGCTACACCTAATGTATGTCTACTATATCTCTGTTGCAGATCTCGCTCACCAGCACACATATATGTTCTTACAGCACACCAACATGTCAGCTTTTTGGCACATGGAGTAAGTGCATGCACTTGTAATAGTAATGACTAGTCAGTCAGGGGTTTGAACCCCTCTACTGGTAGGTATGTGACAGACGATGCTAGGTTTTAGTCTCCAAGCCCTTCTCTCATGTACTTTGCCTCTGTCTGTCCCTCCCACACACTCTCTGGTGGATGTGGAGTTGTACACCTGCTCAGCAGCAACTTGTGTTTTGTAAGTGATGGTCATGATCAGGTGATGGCCTCTGCACCCAATGCAGTCATCTAGCTGATTGCATGTGGAACAGCTGTGATGATGTTCCCATAGCCAATCGCATGAAAACACAGTACAATATCTAGGAACATCATGTTGGTGTTTGCCTATGACAGTTGCTGTGAGTGGTACCTGGATCTGGTGTTTGGTAAACGGCATCACAGATGATATCTGGATGTTCTTCAAACAATATACACAGTGGAAAATAGCCTAAAGACAGGAGGGTGATGTGCCAGACATGACTACAGCATGTAAGTGTAGCTATGCTTCATTGAGACTACTGCCTGTTTAACAAGTTCTGTGTGGTAATGGCTATTCTGCATGTTTTAAAACTGACAAGACAATTCCCTGTTTGTGAGGGACCCCTATCTGTAGGGCCATCTGTGGACTGGTCAGTGTGTGGAACCATTTGTTTCCTGTGTTACTCACTGAACACACATCTTTGAACTGCAGGAGTATAGTGTGAGGATTGCAGTCAGTACATGGTGATAGTGATGAGTTACTGCCATTGCATCCCTGACTGGACATATGTCACATGAAACAGTGGTATGACAGACACTGTCTGGGGCTCTCAGTGACATGCCAGTAATGGGCCACTGCTCATAGGTGCAGTCACAAGTCTTCTACACTTTGTACAGATATCATGCAGTATATATGCATGTGTTGTGCTCCCTCTGCAAATGTATACCATCTGTTGTGTTGGGTTGATGGTCATATCTATGCATGCTGTTGTAAGTAATCCTGAATGCTGTTGACTATTACTAGGCCATATCTGTATTTAAACTGCAACACCATAGGCTGTATGGGATTGGAAGTCCCGGCAGAACCTCCTGTTCCAGCCATGGCACCAAGCACCAGCACATCTGGGGCCCAGCCTTGGACCTCCACTCTTGTTGGCTCTGCACCACCTTCTAGTGGTACTGCCACTGAGGATGGGGCTTGGCCCTCTGGGAGCAGGTCCAGACAGGAACATGTCTGCTGTTGTACTGTCCCAGATGTGGAGTGTAGCAGGCTCAATAAGGGGTTTCAAGGCCAGATATGCCAGCTCAAGGGCAGAGTGTCACATTTACAGGGTGAGCCTGCCCCTCCTAGACATCCCCCAGCACTGCCAGCTTTGCGGCTGATTTGGTGCAGTGGTGGCTGCCCATGGCTGGGGACCTCTGTCCCACTGTTCCCATCTGTGGGCTCATGGGCTTGTGACTGCTAAACAACTCTCCCCATCTGAGGTGTATCCCCCCACATTTGTCATATACCGACCCTGTATGCTGTCTTGTTTGTCATCCTACCCATCCTATCCTCCATGAGCATACCTACTCTCCTTTCCCCACATCCCACTCTCACAAACAAAAGGCCAATCGGTTCCTCGAACAACATTTGCCCCATATGTAGCTGTCCATTTCACACGTGTCCACTGGACACATGTAACCCGTTTAATATGCATCACAACATACTCCAGTTGTCCTCACCCCTGTCTCTCAGGCACACGATCCTGATATGCACGTGACTCCTAAAGGTTCCAGGCACATGTGATGCAGACGACCCCATTGTACACACAACATTACTGGTCCCTCTATGGTTACCCCATTTACCTTTATCATGATGATGATATCGCACACAGCACCTTGCAAGAGTACTGTTCTCACATAATGATTGGACAGGAACAGTTGTGTTCATGTAAATAAAATGCACAGAGTGATGTATTTGGCCAATGTACAAATGTTTGCGTGTATTAACGACACATGTCTGTCTGCAGGAGTCTTGATATTACATAGGATGACACCACTACATAATACAGGTGTTGTTGGCGTTTCCATTTTCATTCCTTTGTAATGCTTTGTTGTCACATGGGATGTTCTTGATATATCTATATATATGTATGTATCTAAATCTGGACATAAACACAAACACATACATCTACATGATGGAATACATTTCCTATAATGTTAAATGACTGCGCTGGATGATATGTTTGTGATATGATCCGATGTCTGTATATCTGCCATGGCTTAGTGGTAAATCACAATAGCTGTGTGTGCAGGGTCCTGGTTTCGAGCCTTGCAGAGGTTGTTTATTTTGTTGCTGGGCAGAACAAGGCCATTGGATAAGGAGTAATTAAGGCACATTAAAGCAGTTGTGAGCGGATGTGCATGGGTTTGCATGGAACTAAGCAATGCTAACCTCCGGTTACAGTGTCTTACACTCAGTTAGCCTCTACATTGCTTCACCAGTGAAATACTCGCATACTGGTGGCCAAACAGGCTTACACCCACTTGCTCCCGCACTAGCAAATGCATTGCATTGCATTTGGTGTTTGCATCTGACACTCATACCCCTGGGTGGGAGTGAGGACTATGATATCACCTTGTGATGCCTATTACATCGGATTACATTCTACAGTAATGGGAATGGCTGCTCATTAGGTGAAAGAATGCCATTCGACTGTATGGAATCCGTGGCATGCCCAGAGTTTGATTCATATTATTGGTGTGTTCCTCTTACAATTTGCACCTGTCTGGCTAATACATGGGAACTAACACACTTCAATACAAACAAGTAATTGGGTTTTGGAACCCACATCCTTCAGCCGAGTCATGCTACTGCATACCTAATATTCTATCATCTTTCTAAGGTTGTCAGTGGAATATGTGCTTTCTGTCCCTATCAGACCTCTCATACGATTGGAGAAAAATACCAACTGAATCAGGGACACATCATAACAACATCAAGGATACATTTTAATTATTGGTGCTATTAACCTGACACATTGACAGACTCAGAGCATATGAATTCATACACATTTTCTGAGGTAAATGATGTTTATAACTCTTAATTGTTGTCATTATTCATTATGTGTAATTCACTACCTTTCCTCCAAAAGTCACTAGTTTTAGGAGGGATTAAGTGAGACAGAGTTAGAAATTGAGTCGAAATCATGGACGTCCCTAGAAATCAGAGACAGTTCAGGGGTATGGTCCCTATTTGTTCCCCCAATGGTTTATGTCCTGTCCAGTGGATTTGCTCTTAGGGATTGAGAGGTATGGCCATCAGCTATGCCCATTTCGGAATATTACTTACATCCCTGGGGTGGTCCTAATACGACTGTGCCAGCCAACACCTGCACGCCTAGGCCCATAATTGCATACCCTTAGTTCCCCCACCTGCCACTCATCTACAGCACTCATACTTATTGTGGGTGCATGTGTGGTATAAACACACCAATACACACTGCCCACTCTCCCTATGTTGAGTCACATGTCGTACATTGTGTCGACCCATGGGTTATCAGGCTTGCATAACCTACTGGTCCGTGTACATCTACAGCCTGGTTTGATGAGTCATTACCGGGACTGCCGCTGATGATCATTAATTTTTGGTGTCCCACAAAGGACATCGATGTCTATATTTAAAGATTAGACCTGGCAGGTCTCTCCCACTGGTAGTATCCTGCCGGTGGTCTGGGAAGCAGTGGTGTGCTTACTTTTATTGTGTGTCTGTATGCCTCACTGCCTAGCTTGGGGATGGGGGAGTTGATGCTACGTGTTACACGTTTGTTTATTGGACCCCTCACCCCCATATGCATGGCCTGTGAACATATGTAACTCACAACTGCTGTATCATATCCTAGCTATATACATGTGTATATTTACAGTCACACACACACACATATATATATATATATATATATATATATATATATATATATATATATATATATATATACAGATATATCTGTACATGTATGCATATATGTATATATTTATATATTGCTGTATATATATATATATATATATATATATATATATATATATATATATATATATATATATATATATAAAACAACATATGGGTCTATGGGTGCCTGCATATGTATATATTTATATGTGGGTATGTATTTGTATTCTGTGTCTGTATGTATACAGTTGTACTACGGAGAGGGAGAGGCTTATCTCTATGTCACTATAGGATGGGTAGATATACACACGCATACCTCTACATATATGCATCTACTTCTGGTTATTCTGTTCCTTGCCATATAGATTACACTTTGCTGCAGTGGGACTCATAGTGTGGCTGCTCGTTGGGCAGTGCATCTGCCCAATGAACACATTTGCTTACATTCCTAGGTCTGTCAATATAGGCCCACATAAGCCAACACCTGCACACCTAGACCCATAAGTAGCTACCCATAGTTCCTCTACCTGCACCTCCTCTACAGCATCCATCCTTACTCGGGATCCTGGTCGGTTCTGGGCAAACCACTACACGCTGCCCACTCTCCACTTCACGGGACCCATTTCATACAACTGTCTCGACCCATGGGTCATCAGGCTTTCCCACCCTTGTATTCTGAGTATGTATACACCCCAGCCAGAATGTTTGGTTTATCATCTGCTTTTGGTCTTGTCAATTTTTGGGGTGTCCCACAAGGGACGCTCCTGTCTGTGTTTCAAGATTAGAATTCACAGGTGAACTGTGTACCCTCCCCAGTTGTATCCTGCCTGTGGTCTGGGGAGCAGTGGACTCTTTACATTGTTTGTGTGTATGTTTCCCATGTCCAGCTCAGGGGGGTGCAAGGTCATGCTACGTGTTTCATGTTTCTTGCTTGGGCCCCTCACTTCCATTGGCATAGCCCATGAACATATGTCATTTTTTTGTGCTATTTCCTATCATAGCTGTATATCTGTGTATATTTACACACACACACACACACACACACACATATATATATATATATATATATATATATATATATATGTGTGTGTGTGTGTGTGTGTGTGTGTGTATCTGTAAAGCAATGCATACCCTGCACAAATGCACTTACACATGCTTACTTGTGGTTATATATGCTTAAACCTGCTTACTAGTGCCGTATTCATTATGACACAAACACTTCGCTCCAGTTCACTTTTAATTGTTATTTTGCAGGTTTTATAGCAGACAGATGTCATAATATGTTCATGTACGAATTACCAATGGTAAATAGGTTCATAGGTTCATAGGTTCATACTAGGCTATCTGCTCAAGGGCATTTATAAGCCTAGCCCATAGTTATTTTTCTTTCGCCACCCCTTTAGTTTGAATAAAACTATGCCTATCATTTTGCTGTGCCTCTGTCAAGCAGTGACACTGAAGTAATCCCTGGGGTATATCTGCGATCCCCCATCCATTGGTCAAGATTCCTCTTGAACAAGGCCAGTGAGGTGCTCTGCCTCACATGTACCGGGATTTTGTTCCACAGCATAGGGAGTCTCTGGGTGATGAATCTGTCCCTCCAGCACGTTCTATTAATAACCGTGTCAAGGTTCACGTCTCCCGCCCTTGTGGTTCTGAGGGATCTAGATTTTTTGAGGTGAAGCATATTCATCAATCAGATCAGGGTTTGACATGGCCTTATATGTCAGGCACAGGTCACCTCTGAGCAAGCGGTATGAGACTGAATAGAGCTGGAGTTCTTTCAGTCGGGCAGCATAAGACATATTTTTGAGACCCTTTATCCTTTTGGTGAGGAACTTTTGGGGCCTTTCCAGCTGCTGCAGGTGTCGGGTCAGATACATTCCGAATGGGGCATTGTACTCAATCATAGGTCTAATGAGTGATGAGTACAGGGGGACGATGACCTCCCTTGATCTAGATGTGAATCCCTTCATGATCAGGTGGGCAATGTAGAAGGTTTTCCTAACCACTTTAGCAACATGAGTGTCAAACAAAAGGCTACTGTCAACCTGGGTCCCCAGATCCCTGATGACTTCTTCTGTGCTCAGTGGATTGCCACCTATATGGTAGCTAGGGGTAACCTTGTTTTCCCGAAGGGTATGACTATGCATGTTTTGGCATTTAACTTTAGGCCATGGCTCTGGCACCAGTTATCCGTTTCTGTGAGGCCCTTCTGAAGGATATCTGTGTCAGATGTGTTTTCGACTATGGCGCCCAGTTTGCAGTCATCTGCAAACTTTGTCAGCTATAACCCTCCTGTGTTTGCTTGTACTTCAGAAAAGTAGATGCCGAACAAGAGTGGACCCAGGACTGAGCCCTGTGGGACACCACTTGTGACAGGCTTTGAGTCTGACATGGCTCCAGCAACTCTGACCCTGTGGGTTCTGTCACTAAGCCAGTTTGAAACCCATCTTGTGATGTATGGGTTTACATTCAAGCTGATGAGTTTTTCTATGATACCTGAGTGGGGTATTGTGTCGAAGGCCTTTGCCAGGTCAAGGTAGGCTGTATGGACTGCCTTTCCCTCATCAATGGCCTTGGTGACTGTCTCGAAAAAGTCAACCAAGTTTAAAAGGCATGATCTACCTTTGACAAAGCCAAACTGGGTTGGATCCAAAGTCTGCAAGTTCCCTATGTCTTTATTTATGAGTTCCATTATGATCCTCTCCATGGCTTTGCAGATAAGGCTTGTCAAGCTAATGGGACGGTAATTTCCAGGGTCGGTGGAGGCACCGCCCTTGTGAAGTGGGACCACAGTCGCGTCGCCACTCCTTGGTGCGTATCCTGAGGTGAGGCTAAGATTAAACAGCTGTCCTAACTGCGGGTTTAATTCCTCATTGAGTTCGTGGAGCACACAGCCGGGGACACCATCCGGTCCCATGGATGCTGTGTTTTTGCTTTGGAGAGCAGTTCTCACCTGGGCGTTGGAGATGTTTGGGGGGCTACAATCCTCTGGTATAGATATCTCTCCTTTTGGGGGGGAGGGGGGGAGAAGTTTGCACTGTACCTGTCAGCCAGTATGTTGGCAATGTGTGTAGGTTCAGTAATCTTCACATCATTTTGAACTAATTCTGAGCATATCTGGGAGTTTCCTCCTAGGTTTCTAACATAGCTAAAGAAGGCCTTATGATTGTCTTTTGAGTCCTTGGCGATTTTTCTCTCAAAATTTGCCTTGGATGATTTTATGAGAGCTCTTAGTTTTTTACTTATAATGATCAAAGGTGTCTTACCTTTCAAGGATTTTGCTCTATCTTGTAGTAGCTTCCTCCTTTTGTTGTAGAGCTTGTTTATGGCTGGGGTCCACCAGACTGGACGCTTGCCTTTGGTACAAAGAGTCTTAGTTTTGTTTGGGATTGCCTGATCCATGCAGTCCTGTAGGTGCTGGTAGAAGGCATTTGTAAGTGATTCAGTGGTTTGAGTAATGTTTACCACTGGCTCTGGGGCCTTAAAGGAGACCACACTAGTTTTTAGAAGTGTGAAGTCGGCTTTTGAGAAGTTTTTCACTGTGGTCTTTTTATTTCAGGTGGGGGCGGGATGAGGACCTCCAGCGAGATTAGTTTATGATCTGATCTCACCAGTGAGGGGTATACTTCCGGTGTTGAACATTGTGATCCCATGTTCGTGATGATGAGATCAAGTATGTTTTCTCCTCTTGTGGGGATGGTGACTAGTTGTTCCATGGCATTTGAGTTTATGAACTCCAGGAACCTTTGGGCTAGAGTGTTTGGGCTTGAGTAGTGTTCCCAGTCTATATTAGGGTAGTTGAAGTCACCTAGTATGATGGTGTTTGGAGATACATTTATCCCCTCCATTGTTTTCAGGAAGGCCATGTGAGGTTCCTGAGTTTGAGAGGGTGGCCTGTAACATGCTACAAATTGCAGAGCAGTCTTGCCTATGGTTAATTGCACCTGGATGGTCTCCGATGCATCGTGCGTTGCCACCAACCTTGAGGTGTGGGTGTCCTTTATCTCCTTTCTTGGTGTTGTCCGGATTTTGGGGCCGGAATGCATGATATGAGGTGAAACCTGCTAGTGCTGGGGTGCTCTTGAACCAGGTTTCTGTCACAGCACAGACATCGATGTTCTCCATACTGAGAAGGGCCTCGAGTGCGTGCATCTTGAGATTGAGACTTCTGGCATTGAGCAGCATTACCTTTAGTTTTTTTACTTTTTTGTGTTCTAGGGTGGTAGGTTTAGAATTTGAGCCTTGCCTAAAAAAGGCACTATGGGGGTGGCAAGAGCCTTTGCCAATATCCGGAAGCCTAGGGGTGACAGGTGCAAGCCGTCCCTTGAAGCAGTGTGGCTTGTCCAGCATGTCATCCCAGGCAGACAGACATTGATCCCTTTGAATGACACCTGAATTTAAGCCAATTATTAAAGCTGATCATCTTATCTCTGTATTGTGGCATCATTCTAGGTGAAGGTAGGATACTGCTCAAGGTCAGGGTCATACCTGCCTGGGCTACATAATCAGAGAGCTCCTCAATGTCTCTTTTCATGTAGTCCAAGGAGGTACGTCTCAGGTCGTTGACACCAGCGTGGACAATGACTGAGTCGTACTTGTACCTGCTGTTGAGAGACCTGAGTGCTTGTGTTATGTGGCGGATTCTAGCGCCCGACAGGCAGCTTACTGTGACCTTCTCCTTACTCAGTCTGGTGAGCGGGACGTCAGTGTGTCTGACTATGGAGTCACCTATGACAAGTATGTTTGGTGTTGTATTTGGCCTTAAGGGCAGTGACTGCTTTGCACACTGATTTTGTTGTTTATGTGTTGTTTGTGTGGTGTATTGAGTTTGCAGTTGCTTGGGTGTCTGCTTTGGAGGCCTCTGCTGTTTAGGTAAATTTTTACTCAGAACCTCCGAGTATGTCTTAGTGTGTTTATGTGTTTGATTCAGTGGTGTGGTTGAGTTATGTGAGACTGGCATTGTGGTGTGTGTAGTTGCCTTCTCCTCTTGACTGGTCTTGCCAGTCCTGAGTTGAGAGAGCTCAGCCTCCAGTCTGGCTAAATAGCTGCATCTCTCACAAGTGTTAGTGTTACGTGGGAGGAGGAGAGGGTTGTCCTTGTACATGAGGCAATTGTAACATTGTCTCAGAATTCCCAGATTCACCAACTGGGCAGGAGAGGACGCCAGCATCTGACCCTTCGACATGCTAGAAAGAATTATGAGTTGGTATGAGACAGAAAAGTAGTGGGCTTAGCAGGGAAGTGGGCACTTCTGGGGGGTTTTGCTAGTGAGAGATTTGTATAATATAGGAGTGCTTGACCTGCAAAGAGAATGCTTATAAGACAAGGGATATGCTTATAAGACAAGTGCTGAGCTTTTTGAGAAGAAAAAGCTATTTGGAACAAGTGCTGCACTTTTTAGTGTAGGTGTAAACTGTTTAGGTTCCTAACAGAGCAGTTCTAAGGGAAAAATTGAAGAACAGACTTTCTGGAGCCAGAAAGAGTTTAACCTTGTTTAACCGGCGCTGCCCGATGCTGCTCTAGTGGCAACTCCGCGCTAAAGCGTGCTTGATAGCAGGGGCTGGAAAGAAGCAGGAATAGACCCAAAAGGGAAAATAAAACTACAGTTTCAAGTCAGTAACCACCTCTACGGGGGGCAGGGAAGCTGCTCAATGTTAGTCAAAATGGTATGTGATGCAGTGGGATTCGGTACGGGAATGTCTGTTCATTAGGCGGTTGCTCTAACCAATACACTATTGCTGTGCTGCTTCATTTGCATATATACCCATATACCCATGGCTCCTGGTTTCCCAAACACACACCCCAATGCCTCCCTAACACTACAGTCATCCATTCTCCAGTTGGATTTGTGGTGTATCCACACTACTACACATTGGCCACTCCCTACTCCTATAGACTCATCCCATCGGTTGACTCACTCCATGTATCATCAGAACTCACAAACTTTTAGTCCACAAACATTGGTGACATCAGCGATCAAAAGAATACTATTCGCAATTTTTGGGTTGTCACACATGGGACATGCATGTGTTTATGTCAAGATTAGACTCTATACTTCATTACATCTTTACTCCCGTTAACATGACACTTCAATAAATTAATAAGTATGACTATGTGGTAATGCACATGTTACACATGAGAGCCTAATTAAGTACGTGTTTGGCATATTTCTTTTACAAATAGACCGGTTTAGTAATTGGCGTTGCTGTAGCAGGCAGATCACAGGAATGATTCCATGTGTGGGAAAGTCCTCACATTTGATTTTTTTCAGCACAGCACTGACTTCAGACATTGTACACACATCTGCATTTTAGCAGTTTCGTCCCTTCCCTCTTATTCACAACCTATTATTCTATCTACTGTCGAGGTTTGTAAGGGCACATTCATGTTATTTATGTTTGCAAATGGAATGAATATGTTACAGAGAATGTGCTTCTACATATTGATGTCTGCATTTGTGTATGCATATATACTTATAATGAACTCGCTGACCTCCATGGGGTGGTCCAATTAGAACCAGCCCATTCAACCCTGGCACGCCTGGCTCCATAATTTCATACTCGTAGTTCCTCTGCCCCACCCGTGTTCAATATACACGCATACCATCTATTGTCCACTTATTATCACAGCTATGACACACCTCCACACATTGCCCTCTCCCAGGTATTAGGGGCCCTACATGTATGTTGTCTCAACCCATGTATACTCAGGCTCTCCCGCCATTTAGTCCTTGAACATACCTGCCCTTGTTTGTGTATTGGTCGGATGGCCAAAATAGCCTATCAATTTTTGGGTAGTCCCACCAGGGACTACCCTCTGTGTGTAAAGTAGACTTAGCAGATCAACAATGTTACTCACACTGGTAATATCCTGCCTGTGATGTGAGTAGCAGTGCTTTGCTCACTCCTGCCCAGCTTGATATGACATACGTTGACAGCGCTATATAGTACTGGGGTTGCTGTTGATTCCCTTCTCATTCCTTTTGTATGCTTTATTGTTACGTCGTTCTTTCTTCATAGATATATATATATATATATATATATATATATATATATATATATATATGTGTGTGTATATATATATATATATATATATATATATATATATATACACACATATATATATATATATATATGTGTGTATATATATATATATATATATATATATATATATATATATATATATATATATGCGTGTGTGTGTCTATATATATATATATATATATATATATATATATATATATATATATATATATATATATATATATATATATATATATATATATATATATATATATATATATATATATATCTATATGTATATATTATATATCTGTACATACTTATATACATTTCCTATGCTGTGCACTGCTTAGACCCGCACAAGTGCACTCAGACTTGTTTACTGGTACTTATGTGTGTTTACTGCTGCTTATTTGTGCTTACACCTGCTTACTAGTGCTTTATTCATTATGACAGTGCCACTTTGCTTGAATAATATTTAAGTTAAATATCTCATGTGATACTCTTATGTCAGTTTTTCAGCAAAATGACATTCATTCCACATGGAAAATGACATGTGCTATTGTTGAGCTCGAACCGTGAATGCCTGTTCGTTAGGCGGATGCTCAAAACACTACACTATTGACATTTACGTTGATTTTGCATGTTTTTCTCTATTTGACTGAATTTGATGTGTAAGCTACACTTGGCAGAGGGCAGCAACACGCAAACACGCTGCACTTTGCTTACACCTTCGATATTGCAGCAATTCAAATGTATAACAGGGACACAGGGAATCTAATTGTGAAAGTTCTAGGGACAGGGCTCAACATTCCACTATGTCCTTGTGTGTTTACTACTTCGATTTTATTTCACTGTCATGGACACTCTTGTATGCTTAGCATACATTTCGATATCCATGGACACTGAATTAATGACTTACTATTAGAGGCGGGCTCTACTAGTAGGCATAGTAGGTGTTGCAACTGTCGGGGCATGTTTACGCCTCTGTAGAGCACATGTACACGCCCCCTGTGCTCGCACACATTCACTGTGCACGTCGAGGGTACGGCGGCGCGCATTCATACATATTCATATGATGCTGCTGTGCCATCTATAGTGAGGATGCTTGGCGCAAGGCTAAAACTATCCTTGCGCCGAGCTTCTTGAATCAGGGGGAATGACTAAATTGATGTAGTTTTAAAAAGAGAAAGCTGCAAAATTGATTTGTATGATGACATTTTTCATAAAGTCAAAATGTTTGATTGCTGCAGGTTTTGATTTGGTCAGGCTGATGGCTTTTTAACCAGTAGACATTTATCAAGAATCTGCAGTTTTGAACTGAACAAAGTGAAATTTGTTATAATGGTTAGTCTGAAGATATTCAATATTCTGCTTTGTGATGGTTTTTTTTTGGTTTCAGAAGTTTTTTGTTGGTTTGTTTGATCAGTTTATTAATATTCAGTGTTCTTACTGAACAAAAGTGCTTCCTTTGCTTTTATCAAAAAATGTAGTTGCCTTTGTGTATGGGCAAAGTAGGATGGTAATTTGGAATACTATTGCTGAAAAAATTTTCTTTAATTACTGCTGCTACCTGATTTTCTAGCCAGTATCAGAACAACTGCTGTGACCTATAAGAATACCAGTCTGACTTGCTTCAAGCATTTGAAAATTGAAACAAGACAAATTCCAGTCAAAGTGCTAAGTAAGTTATACATTTAATGTTACCACATATCAGTAATACTACATTCATTTTTAGAAGACATTAAGCATTATTGTTGTTTTACAACACCAATAGTCAAACACCAATCACCATGGAAGTCAGAACCTCCACAGAAGACAAGAACACTACTGTATTAAGTAATAACATTTCATTAAGCTTTCCAAAAATGTGCATATGATTATATTCATTAAAGTTCACATTTATAAATACATACAATGTAAAAGAATCAAAATGAATGACTACTGAAGTATAAAAATAACAAACTACAATGAGCAAAAATGTTTTCCAAAAAGTGTATATGATTATATACACTAAGTTTTGACACTTAGAAATATTAATGTACACGACATCAAAAATAATGATCAAATTAACAAATAATAATGATCAAAATTAACAAATATTAAAATAACAAAGCAACAGACCTAAAATGATTAAAAAAAAGTAAAACAAATGTTTATAATCCTTAAAAAACAAACAAACAAACAAAAAACCCTAATATCTAATAGTACCCTCAAACATGGTTTACCTGAATAGATATATTGTTAGTGAAAGTTTTTTTGTAGGTTACTGTGCAGTGTTGGGGTTAGGGGATAGTGACAGACATAGCTGCCAATAGGAATAAGGTAACTGAGTGGTTGTAAACTGATATACATATTTCTCTGTTGCAATGTGGTTATAAGAAGTATGTACTTCTGATTAAATATTCTACATTTCTAAAACCACTTGACACCATGGCTCTCAACTATTCAGTGATAAATCTCAACAGAACCAGGGACAAATTCAGAAACAATCATGGACACTTTTAAAATATTAATACTATCAACCTAACACATTGATAGAATAACAAAATGTGAATTAATATGCATTTTCTGAAGTAAAGGAAGTCTGTAACTCTAATTATTGTTATTATACAGTCAATATCATTCACCACCTGTCCTCCAAAAGTATCTAGTTTTAGGAGGGATTAAGAGGGACAGAACTAAAACTGAGTCAAAATCATGTGTGCCCCTGAAAAAAGGGACAGTTGTCAGGAATTTAACATTTTATCAACATAATCACATGATCAATACCAGGTAATTAAATCAGTTACATTTCTTCTTATTTCAATTTATTTTTAATACTCCTGCATAATTAACCATTCAACTAAGTCCTGAAGTTAAATAAACATTCAAGATAATCTGCCATTTAATTTCTAAAGACTCTAATTCATCTTCTCTAGTACCATGAAAAATTTTAGACACATAATCAACCTCTGTAAAAATAGATTTCTTAAAATGTTTACAGGTCATAGAATGTTTTGCTAAAGTGCTCCTGTCATTTTTATAATAGTATATTGATATTCATTTATCCTTTTCTTAAGCTGTCTGTCTTCCCAACATAAAAAGAATCACATAAAAGACACTGTGCATAATAAAGCACAAAATCAAAACTATACGGAAAGTAATCTGGAACAATATACTATTTGTGTCTAAAACTTTAATGGTTGTTCTTTTTTTCATTCTATTATTGAATTATAATTTATTTGTATCGTGAGTAGAATGTTATTATTCTGGAACAAACACAAACTGAACTGTAAATCCCCAAATGAAGAAAACAAATGACTCCAAGCAACAAGTGAGGTAAAGTTAGTGCTTTCGTTTACTTAATTTAGCAAACTTCTTCAGACAAACAAGTTAAAAGAACAAATCACTTAAATAGGTAACCATCAATGACATCATCAAATATGAGTCTACAATCCACCCACATTTAAAGCTAAATACCCAAATTTGTATAAAAAGTTAAATACATTTATATATAAAAACATAATGTGCAAAAAACACAAAATACATTGCCCCAAGCACTATCGGATAAGAAAAATTTGTAAAAAAAAAACAGCATAGGAAAAATATATATATATGTATATTAAATAATGTAAACATATATATATATATATATATATATATATATATATATATAAAAATACAAATAAATATGTAATTACACATTTATACATATGTGCACGAAATTAATATGTAATTACACATTTATACATATGTGCACGAAATTATATATATGTGTGTGTGTATCACACTCCATCCATACAAACATACATACATTCACACAGTACAATACAATATAATGAACAATATACACAATTAAATGGGGACCCCATATTACCTAACCAAAGATTTCAACTTGAAAATACATTTAATGGATAGACTATCGTTGAGTCCCGGGGGCATGTGCATTAAGTCTAAGCTGCCAGGCTAATTCTTTCTCATCAAGTCTCAATGATAATGGTCCCCCACTATCATCCAAGCTTGGACCATACTTGGACGTTGAACTTATTAATGATAGATCTAATGGGAGATTTCTTTCTAGGATTTTTAGGAAACCTGCCTATTCCAATGCCTTCCTACACTACACCAGTTCCCACCCCTTTTATTAAAAAAGGGCGGTTGTCAAGGGTCAACTTGTTAGGGCAGCCAGAATGGTGTCCCTTGATTCTGAGTTCCAGGTTGAGTGTAACCTTTTGAAGGATATGTTCATCAAGAGGGGTTACACAAAGGGACTTGTTAACCAGTTGATTAGAGAGGTGTATACGAAAAGGAATGATGGGTTCTTTAGACCACTTCTGTTTGGGGCCCAGGGTGGACATCAATGACATGTAGGTGAGACATTACCACATTTTTTTGGTTGTATTGTCAGCCAACCAGGGGAGGATCCTTTGTTTCCTCATGAGGGGCATACCATCCCAGTTACTTCAGCTACTTTAGCTGATGTTTCAGTGAATGTGAGGTTCCCACGATCACAGGTGGGTGTCGGTATTAACCTTGGGTTTATTACTACTTTTTCACTGGATGCACCCCTAATTAGATCCATTTTAATTAAGAATTGGTGTTTTTTACATGAGGATAAGACCATTAGAGAGTGGGGGATGAGCCCAAGGTGGTTTTTAGGAAGGGCTGGAATTTGAAAGCAATAGTGGAAGGCTGTATGTCCCTCACCATTCCCCTCATCCTGGTATGTATAAATGTGGATGTTACCATTTTTGTAAACATATTAAAGCTGCTAATACCTTCATGGTACACAACCAGATATTATTCTGTCAAAGAAAGGTTTAATTGTGATTCAAAGGGGTTGTTTACTTGGGTACCTGCCAAAATTGTCCAGCATTTTATATCGGTAGGACAGAGAGACCCCTGAAAAATAGGATCTATGTTTATGGCTATAGATAAGGTTGGCTTGGATGATAGGGGGGGACCATTATCATTGAGACTTGATGAAAAAGAATTAGCCTGGCAGCTTAGACTTAATGCACATGCCCCCCCCCCCAGTACTTAATGATAGTATATCCATTAAATGTATTCTCAGGCTGAAATCGTTGGCTAGGTAATATGGGGCCCCTGTTTAATCATGTATATTGTTCATTATATTGCATTGTACTGTGTGAATGTATGTATGTTTGTATGGCTGGAGTGTGATACACACATATATATCATTTTGTGCACATATGTATATTTTTATTTATTTATATATATATATATATATATATATATATATATATATATATATATATATATATGTATATATTTACATTATTTAATATACATATATATATTTTTACCTATGTTGGGTTTTTTTACAAATTTTTCATATCCGATGGTGCTTTGGCAATGTATTTTGTGTTTTTTGCATATTATGTTTTTATATTTACATGTATTTAACTTTTTATACAAATTTGGGTATTTAGTTTTAAATGTGGGTGGATTGTAGACTCATATTTGATGATTGCCTATTTAAGTGATTTGTTCTTTTAACTTATTTGTCTGAAGAAGTTTGCTAAATTAAGTAAACAAAAGCGCTAACTTTACCTCACTTGTGGCCTGGAGTCATTTGTTTTCTTCATTTGGGGATTTATAGTTCAGTTTGTGCTTGTTTTTGTGCTTTGTAGGTTTAATATGGAGAATGAACCTACTCCTGGGTCACAAGTGTTATTTCCCAGTGTGAGTCTTACTGCTTCTTCTGGCTTTGACACTATTGGGAATTTGACTGCCTTGATACAGATTTTAACACAATGGGTTGACGGTTTATATAGCCAAATCAGAGGAAGTTTTTTGCAACCTTCAGAGGCTATGGTTTCCACCCACCCTTCAGGATCGCAGGATCGAGGGGCTCTTCCCATTGCCTCTGCTACTTCCACCAACCTGGGCAATCCTAGCCTAAGGGCATCATTGGATTTTTGTCACCCTTTTAACGGTTCCTGTCAGCCAAGCAGTCCACATCAAGGGCCTGTGAGTACGCTTTCTATGGTACCTTGTTTGAATGATTGGTTCAAGGAGCCAGTTTTACTTAGAACTGCTTTCGTTTCTTCTGATATACCAACAGGCCCTTCTGTGGTAAGAACATTATTGTCGACAATTTGAAGTGGTTTTACCACAAGTTGTTTAAATTCAAGAAACTCCAGTTGGAAGTTCAGTATTTGAGGGAATGTGTAAATAGGCAACAGGTCCCTAAGGGGTTAAGACAGTGGCGGAACCCCACTGGATTTGTTTCCAACTCAACTTTTCATATTGAATTATTGCACCTTTTTGACCGACAGGGTTGCACATTTTTAGAACTATTAATTAAGGACTATAATTCACAGACTGATGTCCTTAAAACTGAACTTATTCATCTGGATGCTGATATCCAGGCGGACAATGATTGTGCACATTATAAATATGAATTTACACATATTTTCTCTAGTATTGATATTACTTTGCTCAAAATTAGAGAGACTAAATTAAGGAAGTTGAACAGGGACAAGCACGATTACGAACATGGGTTGGCGTACTCCCCACCCCCTATGAATGAATACTATAAACCTTTAGCCAGTAATGGGAATGGGATTGCTGGGACCAATTCTGCAGACGTTCCATCTCTAGGATCAGGACAATCTGGTCAGTTGAATCATATGGATTCTGAGGGAGTAGGCATTGGGAGAAGTGAGAGGATTTCTAACCAATGGAATCATGTCACCTCTAACAGCACTTCTCCTGATGCTGTTATTCATCATTCTTCATCACAGGATTTTTGGGGAGCTGGAGGCATGAACTCAGGGGGTCAGCATTGCAACTCACAGTCAGAACATTGGAAGAAGAGGAAGCAGCAGAACAGGCGGAGGAGGTAGTGGACACTCACCTTGGGTCCGTTGTTATTTGTCCAACAGACATGAGACTACAGTGCGAGTTTTATTCAATAGCACTAAAGACTTTAAAATATTTAATTATTCATGCTTTACCCCATCATCTATGTTGGCCGAGATTCTTGCTAAAGGGTGTACCTTCATGCCCACTGCATGGATTGATTTGGCCAAAGCCTTGGTGGATTTGAAATGTTTCACAAGGAAGCTGAATTTAAATGTTTTGTTTGGTAATTCTAGTAATTTAACCAATGATTTTAGAATTGCCAGCATTTTCAACTTCCCATTGCATACCTCTATTTTGTTGTTTGATAAATTGTGTGAGAATGATATCAGACATTTGCTTAATAATAGGTTAATTTATGGTAATTACATCCACAATTTATCTGCAATTGAAAGGGACATGTTATTTTATTTGAGGTTTGCAGGTATCCGTATATTAAAACCGGATAAAGGTGGGGGGCATATTTTCATGGACAATGAGGATTATAGTAGGAGGATGTGTTCACTTTTGGCTGGTAGGGTCTATGAACGAGTGTCCAGAAATGAGATTAATGGGGCTTATCAGCATATAAGGGGTTTCATTAACAACCTCTTTATTGATGGGTCTGTGGACATTGATTTGTACCATTATTTGGATATTACTAACCCCATGGTGCCTGTTATTTTCAGGCTGCCAAAAATACGTAAAGATCTAAATAACCCCCCATTAAGCCTGATTGTGGATGGTAGACAATGAATTACTTTTGGGTATGCTAAATTTATTGACATCAAATTGAAGTATGTACTTTCAGCTGAGCCTCATATTTGTAAAGATTCTTGGGCGTTTTTGAAAGCCATCAATGATTTGCCTTACAACAGTGAGTATAACTTCCTCACAATTGATGTTTTTGATTTATACTCTGTAATTCCTCAAGACATTGGGCATAATTGGGTCAGGGATTATTTGTTGTAGAAACAAGTGGATGGTCCCACTATCGAGTTGATTGATTATTTGTTGGACTTGGTGCTCAGTTACAACTATTTTATTTTTAATAAAGAATTTTATTTACAAAAAACTGGCATTGCCATGGGCTCTCCCTGTGGTGCCACCTTTGCTAATACTGTGATGGCATACTGGGACAGAAATTTTCTATTCAGGGATGTAACCTTCCAACATAGGGTGGTCTGGTACACCTGTTATTTGGATGATATTTTTATCATTTGGAAAGCCGACAAGCCCATGGCATCAGCCTTTGTTGAGCATATCATGACATTTACCAATTTTCTGGAGTTCACTTGGGATTTCCAAAATGATAAAATAGCTTACTTGGACGTTGAACTTATTAATGATAGATCTAATGGGAGATCTCTTTCTAGGATTTTTAGGAAACCTGCCTATTCCAATGCCTTCCTACACTACACCAGTTCCCACCCCTTTTATTAGAAAAGGGCGGTTGTCAAGGGTCAACTTGTTAGGGCAGCCAGAATGGTGTCCCTGGATTCTGAGTTCCAGGTTGAGTGTAACCTTTTGAAGGATATGTTCATCAAGAGGGGTTACCCAAAGGGATTTGTTAACCAGTTGATTAGAGAGGTGTATACGAAAAGGAATGATGGGTTCTTTAGACCACTTCTGTTTGGGGCCCAGGGTGGACATCAATGACATGTAGGTGAGACATTACCACATTTTCTTGGCTGTATTTTCAGCCAACCAGGGGAGGATCCTTTGATTCCTCACGAGGGGCATACCATCCCAGTCACTTCAGCTACTTTTGCTGATGTTTCAGTGAATGTGAGGTTCCCACGATCACAGGTTGGTGTCGGTATTAACCTTGGGTTTATTACTACTTTTTCACTGGATGCACCCCTAATTAGATCCATTTTAATTAAGAATTGGTGTTTTTTACATGAGGATAAGACCATTAGAGACAGAGTGTGGGGATGAGCCCAAGGTGGTTTTTAGGAAGGGCTGGAATTTGAAAGCAATAGTGGAAGGCTGTATGTCCCTCACCATTCCCCTCATCCTGGTATGTATAAATGTGGATGTTACCGTTTTTGTAAACATATTAAAACTGCTAACACCTTCATGGTACGCAACCAATGTTATTCTGTCAAAGAAAGGTTTAATTCTGATTCAAAGGGGTTGTTTACTTGGGTACCTGCCAAAATTGTCCAGCATTTTATATCGGTAGGACAGAGAGACCCCTGAAAAATAGGATCTATGTTTATGGCTATAGATAAGGTTGGCTTGGATGATAGAGGGGGACCATTATCATTGAGACTTGATGAAAAAGAATTAGCCTGGCAGCTTAGACTTAATGCACATGCTCCCCCCGGGGAATTAATGATAGTATATCCATTAAATGTATTCTCAGGCTGAAATCTTTGGCTAGGTAATATGGGGCCCCCGTTTAATCGTGTATATTGTTCATTATATTGTATTGTACTGTGTGAATGTATGTATGTTTGTATGGCTGGAGTGTGATACACACATATATATCATTTTGTTCACATATGTATATTTTTATTTATGTATATATATATATATATATATATATATATATATATATATATATGTTTACGTTATTTAATATACATATATATATTTTTACCTATGTTGGTTTTTTACAAATTTTTCATATCTGATGCTGCTTTGGCAATGTATTTTGTGTTTTTTGCATATTATGTTTTTATATTTACATGTATTTAACTTTTTATACAAATTTGGGTATTTAGTTTTAAATGTGGGTGGATTGTAGACTCATATTTGATGATTGCCTATTTAAGTGATTTGTTCTTTTAACTTATTTGTCTGAAGAAGTTTGCTAAATTAAGTAAACAAAAGCGCTAACTTTACCTCACTTGTGGCTTGGAGTCATTTGTTTTCTTCATTTGGGGATTTATAGTTCAGCTTGTGCTTGTTTTTGTGCTTTGTAGGTTTAATATGGAGAATGAACCTACTCCTGGGTCACAAGTGTTATTTCCCAGTGTGAGTCTTACTGCTTCTTCTGGCTTTGACACTATTGGGAATTTGACTGCCTTGATACAGATTTTAACTCAATGGGTTGACGGTTTATATAGCCAAATCAGAGGAAGTTTTTTGCAACCTTCAGAGGCTATGGTTTCCACCCACCCTTCAGGATCGCAGGATCGAGGGGCTCTTCCCATTGCCTCTGCTACTTCCACCAACCTGGGCAATCCTAGCCTAAGGGCATCATTGGATTTTTGTCACCCTTTTAACGGTTCCTGTCAGCCAAGCAGTCCATATCAAGGGCCTGTGAGTACGCTTTCTATGGTACCTTGTTTGAATGATTGGTTCAAGGAGCCAGTTTTACTTAGAACTGCTTTCGTTTCTTCTGATATACCAACAGGCCCTTCTGTGGAGACTAGGAACATTATTGTCGATAATTTGAAGATGTTTCGCCACAAGTTGTTTAAATTCAAGAAACTCCACTTTGAAGTTCAGTATTTGAGGGAATGTGTAAATAGGCAATAGGTCCCTAAGGGGTTAAGACAGTGGTGGTACCCCACTGGATTTGTTTCCAACTCAACTTTTCATATTGAATTATTGCGCCTTTTTGACCGACAGGGTTGCACATTTTTAGAACTGTTAATTAAGGACTATAATTCACAGACTGATGTCCTTAAAACTGAACTTATTCATCTGGATGCTGATATCCAGGTGGACAATGATTTTGCACACTATAAATATGAATTTACACATATTTTCTCTAGTATTGATAGTACTTTGCTCAAAATTAGAGAGACTAAATTAAGGAAGTTGAACAGGGACAAGCACAATTACGAACACGGGCTGGCGTACTCCCCACCCCCTATGAATGGATACAATAAACCTTTAGCCAGTAATGGGAATGGGACTGCTGGGACCAATTCTGCAGATGTTCCATCTCTAGGATCAGGACAATCTGGTCAGTTGAATCATATGGATTCTGAGGGAGTAGGCATTGGGAGAAGTGAGAGGATTTCTAACCAATGGAATCATGTCACTTCTAACAGCACTTCTACTGATGCTGTTATTCATCATTCTTCATCACAGGATTTTTGGGGAGCTGGAGGCATGAACTCAGGGGGTCAGCAGTGCAACTCACAGCAAGAACGTTGGAAGAAGAGGAAGCAGCAGAACAGGTGGAGGAGGTAGTGGACACTCACCTTGGGTCTGTTGTTATTTGGCCAACAGACATGAGACTACAGTGCGAGTTTTATTCAATAGCACTAAAGACTTTAAAATATTTAATTATTCATGCTTTACCCCATCATCTATGTTGGTCGAGATTCTTGCTAAAGGGTGTACCTTCATGCCCACTGCACGGATTGATTTGGCCAAAACCTTGGTGGATTTGAAATGTTTCACAAGGAAGCTGAATTTAAATGTTTTGTTTGGTAATTCTAGTAATTTAACCAATGATTTTAGAATTGCCAGCATTTTCAACTTCCCATTGCATACCTCTATTTTGTTGTTTGATAAATTGTGTGAGAATGATATCAGACATTTGCTTAATAATAGGTTCATTTATGGTAATTACATCCACAATTTATCTCCAATTGAAAGGGACGTGTTATTTAATTTGAGGTTTGCAGGTATCCGTATATTAAAACCGGATAAAGGTGGGGGGCATATTTTCATGGACAATGAGGATTATAGTAGGAGGATGTGTTCACTTTTGGCTGGTAGGGCCTATGAACGAGTGTCCAGAAATGAGATTAATGGGGCTTATCAGCATATAAGGGGTTTCATTAACGACCTCTTTATTGATGGGTCTGTGGACATTGATTTGTACTATTATTTGGATATTACTAACCCCATGGTGCCTGTTATTTTCAGGCTGCCAAAAATACATAAAGATCTAAATAACCCCCCATTAAGCCTGATTGTGGATGGTAGACAATCAATTACTTTTGGGTATGCTAAATTTATTGACATCAAATTGAAGTATGTACTTTCAGCTGAGCATCATATTTGTAAAGATTCTTGGGCCTTTTTGAAAGCCATCAATGATTTGCCTTACAACAGTGAGTATAACTTCCTCACAACTGATGTTCGAGATTTATACACTGTAATCCCTCAAGACATTGGGCGTAATTGGGTCAGGGATTATTTGTTGTAGAAACAAGTGGATGGTCCCACTATCAAGTTGATTGATTATTTGTTGGACTTGGTGTTCAGTTACAACTATTTTATTTTTAATAAAGAATTTTATTTACAAAAAACTGACATTGCCATGGGCTCTCCCTGTGGTGCCACCTTTGCTAATACTGTGATGGCATACTGGGATAGAAATTTTCTATTCAGGGATGTAACCTTCCAACATAGGGTGGTCTGGTACACCTGTTATTTGGATGAAATTTTTATCATTTGGAAAGGTGACAAGCCCATGGCATCAGCCTTTGTTGAGCATATCACAACATTTACCAATTTTCTGGAGTTCACTTGGGATTTCCAAAATGATAAAATAGCTTACTTGGATGTTGAACTTATTAATGATAGATCTAATGGGAGATTTCTTTCTAGGATTTTTAGGAAACCTGCCTATTCCAATGCCTTCCTGCACTACACCAGTTCCCACCCCTTTTATTAGCAAAGGGCGGTTGTCAAGGGTCAACTTCTTAGGGCAGCCAGAATGGTGTCCCTTGATTCTGAGTTCCAGGTTGAGTGTAACCTTTTGAAGGATATGTTCATCAAGAGGGATTACCCAAAGGGACTTGTTAACCAGTTGATTAGAGAGGTGTATACGAAAAGGAATGATGGGTTCTTTAGACAACTTCTGTTTGGGGCCCAGGGTAGACATCAATGACATGTAGGTGAGACATTACCACATTTTTTGGCTGTATTGTCAGCCAACCAGGGGAGGATCCTTTGATTCCTCATGAGGGGCATACCATCCCAGTCACTTCAGCTACTTTAGCTGATGTTTCAGTGAATGTGAGGTTCCCACGATCACAAATGGGTGTCGGTATTAACCTTGGGTTTATTACTACTTTTTCACTGGATGCACCCCTAATTAGATCCATTTTAATTAAGAATTGGTGTTTTATACATGAGGATAAGACCATTAGAGATAGAGTGAGGGATGAGCCCAAGGTGGTTTTTAGGAAGGGCTGGAATTTGAAAGCAATAGTGGAAGGCTGTATGTCCCTCCACCATTCCCTTCATCCTGGTATGTTTAAATGTGGATGTTGCCATTTTTGTAAACATAGTAAAACTGCTAATACCTTCATGGTACATAACCAACGTTATTCTGTCAAAGAAAGGTTTAATTGTGATTCAGAGGGGGTGGTTTACTTGGGTATTTGCCAAATTTGTCCAGCATTTTACATCGGTAGGACAGAGAGACCCCTGAAAAATAGGATATATGAACATGTGTATGGTATTGGGAAAATTAATTTAAATAATGCTCTGGCTAGGTATGTGAAAATTAACCCTACCCATTAATTTTTGTTTATGGCAATAGATAAGGTTGGCTTGGATGATAGGGGGGAACCATTATCGTTGAGACTTGATGAGAAAGAATTAGCCTGGCAGCTTAGACTTAACGCGCATGCCCCCCCAGGACTCAATGATAGCCTATCCATTAAATGTATTCTCAAGTTGAAATCTTTGGCTAGGTAATATGGGGCCCCCGTTTAATCATGTATATTGTTCATTATATTGTATTGTACTATGTGAATGCATGTATGCTTGTATGGATGGAGTGTGATACACTCACACACACACACACACATATATATATATATATATATATATATATATATATATATATATATAATTTTGTGCACATATGTATAAATGTGTGATTATATTTTTATTTTTATTCATATATATATATATATATATATATATATATATATATATATGTTTACATATTTAATATACATATGGTTTTTTTTTTCCTATGTTGGTTTTTTACACATTTTTCATATCCAATGGTGCTTTGGCAATGTATTTTGTGTTTTTTTTGCATATTATGTTTTTATATATATATATATATAAATGTATTTAACTTTTTATACAAATTTGGGTATTTAGCTTTAAATGTGGGTGGATTGTAGACTCATATTTGATGATGTCATTGATGGTTGCCTAATTAAGTGATTTGTTCTTTTAACTTGTTTGTCTGAAGAAGTTTGCTAAATTAAGTAAACAAAAGTGCTAACTTTACCTCACTTGTGGCTTGGATTCGTTTGTTTTCTTCATGTGAGGATTTGCAGAATGTTATTATTTTAGCCCATTATACAGTATTCAGCTAAAGTAGAGTAAGCTGGAAAAAGAAATTAAAGTGCTCCATGAAAATACCCCTACTAATACAGGTGTACAATTTCAGTCAAACTCTTTCAACAGTTTTACTTAACAATTCATTTCAATATTTTGTGACTATATAAAACTAATTGCACATAACTAAATTACATTTTGTTTATTCCAAGAGTATAATGCTACTATTCTTTTATATTAGGTGATACTTAATTTAAATATAACACATTGGGAAAAAGCTAAAAGCATCAGGAAAAGGATTAACATTGACACTATTTCAGTACATAGTCACATTTATAAAGAAATGTTTATGAATACTATTAAGAAAAATATGTATTTCTCTTCTCTTAAATGCCAGTATTTTGAATCATTATATAAAAGGAGATTGTTAAAAGAAATTAAAAGTGCTCCAAGGAAACATTTATATTTCAGCAATTATGTATTTGTTTTTATTTGTTGCCTTTTGCAATAGTTTCAGTTTCCCTACTACAACTTTTTCACTTATCAGTAAACCATTTTTTTTACTATTTTTGCAAAAATACAACAAGAAAAGAGCTTAGTGAGTGCAAACAAAAGGCCTTGACACATAGTAAGAAAAATATTTGGCCTGCCTTCTACTGTTTTCCATATGGTCAGCCACTACATTTATTTCACCTATAGAATTAAAAACTCAGCATCTGATGAGCAGCTTGTACCACAGAAAGAAAAATACACACTACAGCAACTTGTACAGTGACTTTCTTCATCCACATGCCATCTGACAATTGCCCACATACCTCTTTACAAGCATCCCACACTGGAGACACCACCTCCTCCCTGCATAGCCACACTCATCAACCCACTACACACATGATATAATTTGTTCTTTCCTTGATGTGCTTATTGCCTGTATCTGTGATGATAGTTGTGTCCTACCCTCATTGCTCTGTTATCAGAGTAGTGCTAAATGTTTGTTAGGACCAATGAAGGCCCACTTCTGCTGCTTAGATGCCTCTCATGGTACCATGCTCTATTGTCTGAAAACATGCAGCAATTTATTTGGTATGTGTAAAATGATAACACAACATTCTGGTACAATAAATACAGCACTCCACTGAATGGCATAATGGTTAAGATAGTTGCCTTGCAGACATAAAGTGCAGGGTTTGATACTCATATTGGTTAACTGGCCAGGCTTAAAATGGTCCCCAATGGCATCTATGAACATCAAGTGTTGGGATGTGTCCGAGTCTGCAGAGGAGGAAGTGCTCACTGAAAAGTTTCTGGTAGACCCATGTTCAGAAGATGACCATAAGATGTGGAGAGGGGTGCTGTATGCCCAGCCGTAAAAGTATTGTCTGGTTCACAGCTATGGGCCAGATTATATATAAGAAAGAGCATAAAGAATTATTTTTCACTTGTTTTTAGAATTCTGGAAAAAAGTGATGTTATTGAAGTAATCATTAATCTCTGAGGTTGGGGTTTGGTGTTCGTAGCTAGCATATATTCTTGACTATATTTGATGGAATAAGTTGATGATTTGGGTCTGTTTTGTAAAGTGTACCTTTGTAGTTAATCAGGGCTATCCTGGATGAGGTCTGTTTGGTGTCAATTAGCCTAGCTAGTGCCTTAGAGGGAGTTTGCATCCATTCAGAATATTTCGTGATAAACCTTAGTTTTTGTAGGGAGTAGTTGGATTGATGAAGATTGAAAAATTCCCTTTGCTTATCTATCATCTTATTTCCTATTACTAGAGACTGGTTCACTAGAAGTTTCTCATCAAGTTCTCTAATTTTAGATAAGAGATGGTTTTCCTTTCCTTTCCTTTTTTTTTAAGATATGTGGATTTTTGAATAAATATACCTCTAAGAGTAGCTTTACATGCTGCCCGTTGGATGTCATATGGAATACTTGAGTTCCGGGGATCATTGGTGAGCTCCAATAGGGCTGATACTATCTCTTCCTTTACTGTTGAGTAAAATATTAGTTTCAATGATGTGTAGGGGGTTAACAATGCCTTGGAAGAAGGCTGTGGTGGCTGTATTACCTAGAGAAGGTAAAGACCATTAAGATTATAACTTCATATAGACCCATTTCAGTTTTAAACTGTGGTTATAAAGTGTTTGTCTGTACTACCTAAAGAATAGCAGAGGTGTTACCAAAGGTATGGATCAATATTGTTTTGTGGAAGGGGGTGGCAAATGGAGCTATTATAATGTAGAGGTGAGTTCTGAGTAAGGTTTATCAACAATGTGATCTTAGAGTGATCCGAGACAAACCTTGGCTCACCTAAATACTTTAATTTCCAATTTGTTAGTATTTCAGATATTAGAAAGAAGTCTATGCATGAGCACGAGTTATGGCATCTGGAGAAGTATGTGTACTAATTGCTGTTGTGGGATTCATCTCCAAAGGATATAGGGTCAACTAGTCCAAAGTTCGAGATTAAATCCAACAAGGCCAGGGAGGCTTGTGAATTTTACAGTTTGGATTTTTTGGAGTGATCAATATTAGGATCAATCACTGCATTCCAGTCCCCCCAGAATGAAGTAGTGGTTTGCGAAATTTAATAAAATGTTATAAATTTTTAATATAAATTGCTGTTGACCTGAACATGGTCCATAAAGGTTTAGGAACAATATTGGTTTGGTAAGGGGTGGGGTTAGGCACATGAAGTAACACCATCTACCCTTCTGGTCTGAACCTTTGTCAATAATACTGGGTTTAAATGAGTTTGTAATAATAATTGCCACCCCTTTCGAGTTAGAGCTGTTTCCCGCTGAAATAATGTTTTTTTATCCACTTCCTGTTCTTCTTGAATAAAAGAGATGTCAGCTTCTGGTTTTAAAAGAAGGTGCATTAGAAGATTTATTTTACTTTTGTCCTGAAGCCCTCTAACATTCCAGGAGATTAATTGCCAACCTTTATCCAAAATAAGAGGAACTCGGTTTATACTGTTGATAGTTAAAGGATAGATAAGGAGGGGAAGAATAGTTCTGTGGCTCACAAATTGTGTTCAAGATAGGTAAATGTGTAAAATCAAACTTACCCCTTTGACTACCCACTTATCCCCTGATTTTGAGAGAGAACAAAGGGAAGCAGAAGAAATTAAACATGTCATTAAAAACATTAGGTAGTTAACAACAATAAAATAGCCATATTTACATACTATGTACATCATTAAGACAATTCCAAATGTCGTCATCAGGTACCCTTCTTAGCATATCCACACAGCTCTTGGCTAGAAGATATGGCCAAATCTGGAGGGTATGCTTGAAGAGATAAAGAATCTAGGTATTGTAGTTTGGCATTTTGTATAATAAAGTATACTAATGCAAAGAAAAGAGTATTTATTCTCAGAAGTACATAACCTAGTTTAACCTTCTTGAATCATAGCATTAGTCCCTATTCATGGACTTTGAGTTCACCATTCTATTAGAAAGTATAAAAGACTATTTACTTTCCACTAACTAAGTACCCAAAGCAGAGCAAAACACAATTTTGTTTAGCATAAATTATACACGCAGAGGGGGCTGATCTTAATATATTTGTCAGAGTTGTGATTAGCCCTCTACCCTGTTATAATCATCACAACAAAGCTGGTACCTTCCAGGTATTAATCTATAGACTGTCAACATACATGTAGCCCATATAGTGATGTTTGTGTTGTTAGTGTAAGAAAGCTATCTAAATCAGACAGTGCCAGAGCTTCTCAAGTCATGCGCTACCATCTAGAACCTACAATTAGCTGAGTATAAGTAATTATAAACCTATGTAGACAAATGATTTAAACAGAACAAGAGCGAATAACAACTGAGCTTATGTAGGAGCATAATCCCATAGGAAACCTTCATGAGTGAAGTTATCCTCCAAGGACACATATCAAAATTACCAACACCTTGAACCACAATGACTTTTTGGAGAGACCAATATCACTGCGAATTGCGAAGGATTCCCAGAGCCAAGGTCCAGTGTTCCCCGTTAACCAAATGTATAATACAACGAATAACAATAAAAATTATGTGATCCCCTGTGAGGGCTCATGCAATCACAGTCTTCTCTTTTGAATAAGAAAGACGAATTAAACTGTAAGCACTGTTCAACCAGCTTTGCTCTTTCTAATGGGCTCCACTAGAGTGTGAGGCAAGTACGGGACAAATGGCTTTGCGATATTTTACATAACATAACCCCTGACACTTTAAATTTACACTAATCAATACAGTCAATTGATACCCTTGACCTCAGCATCTTGGTATTTTGCTGGAGTCTCCAGTTATTCACATCCTTTTTTACCACTAAGCAGCTACTCATCAGCTGCAAGAGACATTAGGAATATTTGCTCCATAATCTGAGGTATAAAAACTACTAGTATATTGAGACTTCACTCAATGTTCTGTCCTATGAAAAATCCAGGACACTTGCTTGTGCAAGCTGACCAACTCATACATTCCTGCGTACAAGAGTTCCCACTTTAAAGAGTGATAGCACTTCATAGCTACATAAATTTGTATGGGACTCGTGACTTTATATTGAGCATGACTTCATCACAATCCAGACTACCAGAATTAGGCTATATAAATGACCCTTTGCAGACTTCCAGTAGTACTTTAACAGGACTGTGCTCTTAGTAGTTCTTATATTAAAAGCTGTACCCACACATTCTCCCTGTTTAGTTAGAATTCTGAGATGTTCCATCATGAAAATAGACAGAATACCTTTCTAGAGAAAAGATTTTTTTTTCTAAGATTTTTTTTTCTCACGCTTAATATGCAGACATCAGCAGATTCTTGGGGTGTTGAGTTGACTGGTATGCTTTAAATTAAGTAGGAGTGAGGATGTTAAAGCATCGGTTAGATAGATTTGAGAGACAGGAAAGATACTGATCTCTGCATTTTCCAGGGGTTAACCTACTGTGTAGATTTTTTTTTATAAACACTTATAAACATGACAATAAATGGCAGGTTGTACACTGGAAACTGTCTACTTCAAATGTCAGTTACATTTGCAAAACCACAAGATTCACTTCGGATTTCCTGCACCCTGCCTTCTTTTTTGCCCTTGGTTTTTCCTGCCTTGTTCCATTCTAACTACTTTATACTACTTTTACATAAAATGTATTATCTGTCTTTGTTGGTTTCGCAGGGGTTCCCCCGCAACTATCCAGTAAGATTCTAATTCAGCACTAATGTGAGCTAAACTGGGAAACTATAAAACTCACAGCATCCTTAGAATGTATAAGCATACACATATCATAGGCAGTTATTGTACAGAAATGTTAAAAATTATCATGAACTGCTTTTACAACCCCTAAACATTTAGAAAAGGCAAATTTGCTTTTGACATAAAGTCTGCAACAGCTTCATTACAATCATGGAACTGTCCTCAAGCACTGAAAATGGGAGGAGCAATATTGCACTATACAAGTAACTTTAGTTTTAAGAGCATAGCAAAGCTTTGGCTTAAACAAACAGGGCTGTAAATTTCTTTTATAAACACTTTACTACCGTCGTAATATAACAAAAAGAACAACACTCCATGGGGTAAATGCCACCCTGCTAATAGAGAACGAGTAATAAAATCTTATTTTGACTTTTTTTTTGATTACATCAATAACATCACTTTCCCTAAGTTAAATGAGGAACAGAAAGGAATATTATTTGCCCCATTGACCCCACTAGAAATAGTAAAAGCCATCGGTAACCTCAAGTCAGGAAAAGCTCCAGGCCCTGATGGATACTCCCCTGATTTCTATAAAACCTTTAAAGATGCCTTAGCACCCATTTTACTCAAGCTATTTAATAGTGTGTCTGCTAATGGAATATCGGACCTTTATATTAATAACTCCAAGACCATTTTAATTCCCCAAAATAACTTGGACAAATCAAACATCAACAACTACAGGCCAATCTCTGTAATGAATATTGACATACAAATGTTATCATCTGTGTTAGCTGAAAGACGTAAAAAGGTAATCCCTTTCATTATTTCTAAAGAACAAGCAGGTTTCATGTCAAACAGACACACCTTGGATAAAACTTTAGCAATGGAAACCATGATCAATCTTACCAAGAAAGATAAAAATCCAAGATATGCCATGATTCTAAATGCGTGTAAGGCATTTGATAGGGTTAACTGGAACTTTCTGTTCACAGCACTATGTCATTATGACACACCCCTCGAGTTCATTAACATTATCAAAACTCTATATAACAGTTCCTATACACGCTTATTTATCAATAAAAAATTCTTGCAACCGATAAAAATCTCAAATGGAACCAGACAAGGGTGTCCCCTATCCCCCCTTTTCTTATACTTAGAACCATTCTTCTTATCCATATTACAAAAAAATGCATCACTCAATTCCCAGAATACTAGATACCAGAATAAATCTGACTGCATTTGCAGATGACCTGAACCTATATTTTGAACACCCCTTATCAGACACCAAGAAGCTAATCACCACATTGAATACATTTGCTCATATATCAGACTATAAAGTTAATCAAGACAAATCCTGTATTTTCTCGATTAACCCCGCAGCTCATAGAGAAAACCTCTTTCCAGAATCCCCCTTTCATATGGTACACTCCTTTAAATATCTAGGGATTTGCTATGACCACTCTTCACCTTATATACTACATTCCAACTTAACGAAAGTATGGACAACGATATCCCAAGACATGTCCAGATGGCAGCAGATGAAACTTCCTGTGCTATCTAAAACCTCCATTATTAAGATGAATATCCTCCCTAAAATTCTCTATCACTTTCATGCATCTCTTTCCTTCATCCCCAATATATTCTTCTCTAAAATCCACAAAGCCTTTGTGAAGTTCATCTGGTATCCAAAATCAGTAAGAGTGTCATATCAAAGACTTACACTCCCAAAAGATAGGGGAGGTCTTGGTCTGCCAGACCTACAACTTTATTATAGAATTTTACATGCTGACAGACAAATTAAAATTGTTAACTTCAGGCCTAACAACCAAGTACGGACCCCCCTTTGGATTAAAATGTGGTTTAATCATGCATTAAACAATGACCTCAACCCTAAAGCTCTCCCCGTCATAGGCCCAGTAGTCCTCAAAAAATTAAAGATTCATCATATCCTAAAGGTAAAAATAAAATCCTTTGACAAATTATTTAATTTTTTGAATTTGGAAAAAGCCCTTATGCTATTTCAGCCTATCCATCTAAATCCCAATCTCAAGTTGAATAGAAACATGATTAACTTGATTGATTACCCTCTAATCAAAGAATATACACTATCGGATATCCATAAACATAAAGATCTATCAATCAAAAAATTACGGGAAGTTCTAAACTTATCTAAAAAATACACCTTAATTCTATGACAAATAAGGGAACTTATTGCCACTCTGTCTTTTGATCTCAATTTTGATAGATCAGATATCACTCAGGTTTCAGAATTAATGGAAATTCTATCTAGCCAGTAACACAAGCATGTTATCCAGTGCCTATAAACTTACTAATACAATGTTACACCAAGATAAACTAGTATTTGCAGATTACTGAAACCACCATGGACCAAATCTATCAAAAGAACAGAAATTGTCTGCCATTAAATCCACTCTTTCTTTCTCCTCTTTTAAAAAAACTCATTTATACACAATTTATGATTAGCAGTAACCTATATTTCACACCCACCCACTTTAATAAATTTAATCCGAATATCTTATCTGCATGCCCATGTTGCTCCTACCCCCAAGCTGACATCCTTCATATAATATAGTTTTGTAGATACTCCCACAGTATTTGGTGTTTTCTGTCAAGGTGAGACTTGACAAAATGGGATATCACAAATCAACCCTTTCATGGGAGACAGCACTATATTACATATCCCAAATATTAATATTCCAAAATTAAAATCTCACATTTTAATTACCATATGTCTACTAGTCTAATTCTACATTACCAAAAATTGGATGGATTGTACTAAGATGTCATGGAATGGTTTCAGAAACATGGTGATTAAATATAGTACTTCACAAAAACTCTTAATAACTAGCCCTCAGAAATGCACCTATTTCCAGAAGTTCTGAAATACTTTATTTTAACTTTTATCTGATAATTAACATCCTATTGAACTGAGAAGGTTCAGATTGAAAGCCCCCTCCTATATTTGCTTCTTTAATTCTACCCCTCCCCTTTCTCACTTCATATCTGTTGTGTGGCTCACTTACAGTTTACAATTTAATTATTTTCCTCTGCTTAATTCTTTAGATGATAGATAAAGTTTATACTTTGAATTCAGTTACAACTTTTACCTGCTTACAGGTGTACCTCTCACTTATTGTAATTTAGGAATATATCCCTGAGCAGCACTATTGTATATATTGTATACAATTAATATTCATCTGTTATCCTGTATCTGAATGTTCATTATTATTCTGCAATTGTTTGTGTTGTATTTGTATTGAAAATCAATAAAATCTCTATTTGAAAAAAAAAAAGAATTCTGGAAAAAAGATAGTTGACCAATAAACTGGCTTAAGTTAAACTCTGAGAACACTTTAGGGCTATTTCATAGAACCCATGCATGGTAGCGTTGCTGAATCATACTCTCTTTGGTATGTGGACACAACATATGCTCCTCTACATGCTTTAGCGTGACATCAAGAAACTGGTGTGGGGTCTGTGGAGCAGATACCTGGGATACACCCAAAGTCTCTCCAATCGGTGCCTGGAAGGACTCTGCAGCAAGGATTGTTATTGCCATACATACTTTGGTGTCCAGAGGAATGGGTGTTCCATACAAACCTCAAGCTTGTACATGGTGATGATACATTTGTACCAGCATCTCTCTTCACATAGTAGCTGCCCACTATTTATTTGTCAGGGAGTGGATGAAATGTTAGACATAGTCAGATCCTTCTGCAATGAGGAGTTTGGCAACTCACATTTTCATGGTTGCTGGCAGAGAGGAAGGCTTGAAGGATATACTATCTCTACAGTCCTGACAATACTCCTAATATGTCTCTGTTCATTGCAACTTTAAGATGTACTGCTGCAGTTACACTTTTATTTGCAGCTCATTGAGCGGGTTTATACATTTCGGAATCCTTATGCCATGATTTTTACCCTCTTTTGCATTCACTATCCCTCTCATTATCATAATCTTGCTCACTTCCATCTCATTATGCATTCATTTGCACAATATGCTGGCCACAGTACTTTGTGATCTTGTGTGACATGAAAAGTCTGTCTCTGAATGCCCTCATCCTGCTTATTGTTAATTTTGCCTTTCAAATTGTGCTATTTGTTCTGAATCCTGGGGATGTGCCTAATCTTACCTTTTAGCATTTCTGTAATACAACAACTTTGTTGTTAAATGATTAGCTTAAATGCTACTCACTTATAAGTTTACTATAATGGGTTTTACCATCTGTACTGTTAAGTGTTAATTTAGGTTCCATTCTACTTACTGTTAAAACTTTTATTGTCATAAAAAGTTTCCCCTAAGACAATAAAAACCCTTTAATAACTGAATGACTGTTTACTAATAGATTGTCGGGACAAAGAATAGTAATATTAATATTATTATTGTCATTCTATATCCAAAGTGTTAACATTCAGTACAACAACAAAGCATGGAAAACCATAACACTGAATAGTCCATCAAATGAATTGCATGGCCGTGTTCCTAGTCTGCCCATCCTTAACTGGAGTTGCATTATTTTCTGATACCTCCAACAATAAGAAATCCCATGGAGCAGTTTACCAAACAGCTCACCCCTAGTTAGTTATAATAATCACAACCAAGGGAAAAAGAGGAAAACAAGCTCTGCCACCAACAAAATTGCCTATTAAAAGAAGGTAAGTAAGTATTTTTTTTTTTTGGTTTTCATGTATTTATGTTTTTGATTGATAGGAAAATAATAAAAATGATAAAATGATATTATTAAAAGATGTAAAATAGTATCATATCTTAAATCATCTGGTGTAACCATATAATTCTCTTCTGATTCCTCTTTACTAAGTTTATACTCACTGCCACTCCCACCATTAATTAGTTAAGAGGAATGGCTGAGCAGGGGAGTAATCTTGCTTTTAATTTAAGCATTAAAAAAGAGAAAATACAAAGTTATATTTTAAAATATAACCACAGAGCAAAGCAATGAAGGGGCTCAAAACACTCAAACAAAGTCCCATGTAATAAATAGCATCAATCCTGCAGGCAAGAAATAATCCAACGTTGTCCAAAGATAAAAGCAAATTTTATTTGTAGAAAAGGGTAGCGCTTTCACTAAATAGCTTCTTCAGCCCTCTATACAGATAAACCATCACATAGCCTAACTTAAATACATAAAAAGGCGCCAAAATGGCAAATGCACCTTAAAGGCATACATGCCCTTATTAAAACCCAAGACCCAGCAAAGCCAAGGCTTGTGTAATCAATATCCAAAACACATAAAAAATAAAAATATAAAAATATGTAATAGGATGTATATAATAAAACATATATATATATGTATAATAGAAGTTATTATGTACCAAAGATTTATTGTACAATAACAACTATACAATTAAAAAGCATAAACCAAATCCTATATATGAGCATACACATAAACAGTGCCCGATATATTATTAGGCAAGGATCTCTGACACTCCTATAAGTCATCATCAGTGTCTAAGTCTCCTCATCTTTAAAAGGGGGCGTAGTGGGACCTTACCATTAAGTCCCGGTGGAACATCAGCTCTAAATTTGATGATCCAATGTATCTCCCTTGCCTCTGTGTAATTCTTAACATCTCCCCTCCTATGTGTCCTAAATATTTGTTCCAAGATCCTGAACCTGAAATGATGTTTTAAGAAGTTTTTTTAATAAGGGCATGTATGCCTTTAAGGTGCATTTGCCATTTTGGCGCCTTTTTATGTATTTAAGTTAGGCTATGTGATGGTTTATCTGTATAGAGGGCTGAAGAAGCTATTTAGCGAAAGCGCTACCCTTTTCTACAAATAAAATTTGCTTTTATCTTTGGACAACGTTGGATTATTTCTTGCCTGCAGGATTGATGCTATTTATTACATGGGACTTTGTTTGAGTGTTTTGAGCCCCTTCATTGCTTTGCTCTGTGGTTATATCTTTCGTTTATTTCAGTTTGGGCTTTTGCAACAGAGCATTTACTCCATACGAACATTTTTATTTTTTCTTTTATATTTTAAAATAATTGTATTAACTCTGAAATATGTATTTCAGTTGTATTGTATACACAAGTATCAACAGAAGCACTTTTTAATGTTAAAAATCCACAGAGTATATTATTATACCCCAGCAACTGGCAAAATGACAACTTTCCCTTAAAATCCTTACCTAGCTACAATTGTTCCTGACTGATTCTCTAATGCAGTGTGATTCTGGAAATCACAAGAGGGTTTTTTTTTTTTTTTTTTATTGGTTACCCACTTAGTCTATACGTGCGTGAATGGGCGTACCTTCGTTGAAGATTGTGCGTCAGGGCTGGTAACTCGGCACATAAAAATCAACTACTAATCATTCCCCTGTGGCGACCCCTAACCGGGAAAAGTCGAAAGACACAACAACAACCCACTTAGTCTATATTTCTCAATTTTGTTTGCTTTTGATATGTTTTGAAGCAAAAGCAGCACTTGAATCAGCACAGAAAGAAATATTTTAGCTGAGGCTGTGCCTGCAAATGATCAGTTGTGATCAGTGTAGCACACCACTAAACAAATGTAAAATATAATAAAATAAAACACACAAACTAGGTCATGCTGCTAGCAGTGTAGTGATACAATTAAGCAGAAATCTGAACCTGCTTCTGTGAGTGAAATCAAATGAAGGAGAGAAGCATCATTGACAAACAAAGTTCTATAACCCCAAAAGATTCCAGACAACTTAAAAAAATAATATAACTTTCTGGCAATAACATTCTCTTCAAATAAGTCTGGCATACTGACAGGTTAAAATCAGACAGCCATGCTTACTGTCAGGTCATATGGTCTTTCAGGATAATGACAATTAGTACAGTCATGGCAAAATAATAACGTTTGAAACCCCAGCAGAGTCAAGGTTAAGATAAATTATATATATATATATATATATATATATATGTATATATATATATATATGTATATATATATATATATATATATATATATATATATATATATATATATATATATATATATATATATATATATATATATGAGGCTTTGGCAATAAAGTTCTGTACAAGCTGGTCTAATATACAAGTAGATAAGAAACTCTCAGCCCTGTTTATAGTCAGGTAACCATAAAAAAGTAGATGTTTGCTCAGTTATAGAAATAATAGACAGAATAGTGCTGTGCCACCTTAAAGCTGCTGAATGAAAAATACACAAACAAACACACACACACACACACACACACACACACACACACACACACACACACACACACACACACACACACACACACACACAGACACACACACACACGCACACACGCACACACACACAGACACAAAGACACACACACACACACACACACACACACACACACACACACACACACACACACACACACACACACACACACACACACAAATACTAACTCTTTCAGACCAGACTACACAGAGGAAATTAAGGGTTTGCACCACTTGTAATTTCTGACAGACTGTAGACCAGACTAGGTTAAACATAATAAGAATATGGTCAAAGAAGAATTTTAGAGATACTATGAAAGAGTCAGGCATGACAATTGTGTCTGCATCTCGCCTGCAAGCATGGACATTCTGCAATTACTAAAAAAAGTGGTAAATATAATAAATACATAAGATTTTAAAAATTAGGTTACTGAACTGCAGAAAAAATTAGCTATAGAACAGTTAAATAAGAAAGAAGAGCAGATTGGCAATAGCTTTTACAATTGCCTGTATTTCAGAGTCTAAACCATTGAACAGTTGATAATAAGGAGCTATTTTCACTGAAGGGCTGAAAAAAACACTACAACATATTTGTTAGTTCATCCTAATTTCAAAATATATTTGAAAACATGCAAATCAGACAACAATAAAAGGAGTTCTTAAGTTAACACTGTCATGAAACCAACTAACGTTGAAGAATTTAACATTCTAGGCTTGCTGTCAGTCACAACTAGTGATAAGGCAAACCTTCGGTCTTGTATGACCAAATGTAACGAGAGAGGTTAATAACACATTTAGTTGTCCTTGTTGTGCTGGACAGTGTTATGCTATGTTCAGTTATTTATTGTAACATAATGTCAAACACAAAAAAGTGATCTGCAGATTATGTTTCATCTAACATGCATGCTCAGTCATGATAGGAAAGATGATCTAAGGGCGATCTAAAAGAACCCTTTCAGTACCGTGGCAAAGAAGACAGGGTTTTAAAATTCTGTATTCTTGTGATTTACTAAATTATAATTTGGAATCAACAGTATTTACAGTAAGATGATCTTAATAGCTTCAGCACAAGAAAAGAAACTTGTTCCCGTGATAAAAGCTGTTCTGACTACTCAGGTACACTCTTGAAGATAACTGCTTTCTTCTGTTAACTGAAACAAACTGACCATGATATACAGGATTAAGAATGTTTCTTCAGTCAAAACCAGCATGCTGAGTGTTCCAGTCATGGATATCAAGCAATTCATCTCATTCTGGTGTTGCTACAACCTTACCTAGGCAGGACTTCATAGAATCATGCCACAACAGACTTAAACACATGATGCAGCATGAGCAAAAATCCATAACTCACCTACTTTGTGTTTTACATGAGGAGCAAAACCGAGTCTGTGACCTATGACCACAGTTCTGCAGGGCTGAGAAGGCATCTCCATGGTGTAAGATGTGTTACTGAGGGGGAACCACCTATCATGTATCCATACTAATGCAGACATATAAAAACAATAAAGTTCTTAAATACATTCTCGTTGACATACAGCTGTATGGCACCATGAATTATTCAGCAATATTTGTCTGAAGCACTTTGGGGGTGTAAAGCTTTGGGTGTAGTTTGATGGACAATAAAGTACTTTGAAAGGTTTGAATTTCTGATCACCAGTATGAGTTGCAGATAGATCTAGCCGGTAAATCCAGAAAATAAAACCAGGAATACTATAAAATAAGTTGTTCATTAGCCTCATTATGCAACATGTGTCCACTGGTTAGAGTACATTCCTCATTTCAGATATTACATCTCTTGAGCTGACTTTCAGAATATAGATTCTGTTCAGTACTTAAGCTTTTCCTTCTTGTATGGCAATCACATGACCGAGTGGCTGCTTACATAACTTTATAGTCCTGCTTTTTTTGTGTCATTCGCTGCTGAAACAAAACCAGCCTTCTCTGCATGAGGTCCTAATACATCTATTATTATTATTACAGTATACTTTTTTTTTTTTTGTTGTGTCTTTCGGCTTTTCCCAGTTAGGGGTCGCAACAGCGGAACTCCGGTCCGCTAATGATTGGCAGTAGATTATTATGTGCCGAGTTGCCGACCCTGATGCACAACCCTTCAATGAAGGTATGCCCATTCATGCATGTCTCCACACAGAAGACGGTCTAACTGAGAATCAAACAGGACAACATCTTACTGTGAGGCGACAACGCTACCGCAGCACCACCACCGCAGTATTGCAGTATACTGATTGCGGTAATTATGTTCCTAAAATCTGTGCAAAGATAAGCCTATTATGTGGAGTACAGGGATAAAGCCCTAACTACTGCCCAGGTTGCCCTGGGTTTGATTAGTTGCTTGGGCACCGACAGGGATGGTTTGGAATGCCCATCAGTGGGCTGAATGTATCACAGATGCTTCCTGAGGGAAAGTGCGGTCCATATAGGGGAGTAGCCCTCAGATATTGCTGATGAATGCGGGAGTGGGGAGGGGGCAGGAAAGGAAGGGTGGGTCATAATGATGTCTTCCTCAGCATCCAGCAGCAGTTTCTGGCACTGCTCCTTCACATGTCCTTAAGATCCACATTGCCCACAGTTCACTCTGAGAGGTCTGGGGAGGAAGGGTGACCAGATAGACCCAGCGATGGATGAGGAGGCACTGGGGAGGCCAGGTAGAATGCACCAGGAGGAGGGGAAAAAGCCAAGCTTGTTATGCAGCTTTCAAAGCTGTTATGATCTAGTCTCATACTGTCATACTGCAACACAAACAGCAGACACCACAGAACAGCATCGGAAGTGTCTTCTGACAGCTGTGAAATGTGTAATACTTCACAACCCACAGGATTTGGGAAAATGGGAAGAGGCTGAAGTACTTTGAGAAAACCCTCACAGCACAGAAAGACAAGCAGAATATTTTTTAGGGACAATTTTGAATTTGTGTTTTGGTTGAAATGATATCATGATCTCTGTTAATTGCAGAGTATATAATAATGTGTGGGAAGAAAAGGTATTAAGTTTTTTTGTGTACCATCTAGAGTAGTTCCATCTTTATCTGGATTTCATTAACTTTAGGTCCCGCAGACTCTCTCACCATCTCAAGCTAACCTCTCTAAAAGGAACACAAGGGATGGTAGGTTGGGTTAAGCCTCTTTCCCTCCTCTGAGGTTCCTGTCTATCATATGGCTCCTATGAGGCAGTGGTCCCTGAAGACAAGGCCCTTCATGCTGTCCACAGTCTGATTATTTTCTTCCATTTTTCCTTGCAGCTGTGCACATGTGCAGAGGTTGTAATGCAAGCACAGCTCTGTGCATATTCCTTCCTTTATAAGGTACCTGCGCATGTTAAGGATGACTGTATGCAGCTGTTATGTGCCCAACATCTGCTAGTTGTCACTGATGTTATGAAGCCATTGTGGCCCTACTGCTAGGGAAAGACTCATCTCAGCAAATTGTATCTGCTTGAAAAACATGTTCCTGAACTTTTGGCCTGCACATATCATTCAGAAACTTGGCTTTTGTACTACAAATGCACTTGTTATGAAGCATTTTACTCAAACGTGCAGTTGCATTCTTTATTTTGTAATCAAGTTATCATTCTACATGTTTCTACAATTAAACTGATGAATTGTGGTATATAACAACAGATACTGTCAGATGTTGGAGCTGTAATGAGACAAGCCTTGTCTTACCTGGTGGTTGTTCTGAGGTGATTACAGTGGTGGTTATGATGGTTGATGTTGTTGTTTCTTCAAGTTCTGGAACTATTGATTCAGTTCTTCTGCTATTAGCATTATTTATGTGAGACAAGATAGATTTATCATTATGATCCCCAGAAATATCAGGAGGCGACTGCCTTATATAGTCTAGATTTGTTTGTTGAGAAGGCTGGTTTGAAAACTGACTGGCATGTTGAGCAATCTGAGCAGGTGGTTGAGTGGTTGGCATTCCTTGCCATCTTTCAGCAAACATCAGTGGTACTTCAGATCCTGCAAGCCTTGATTCTATTGTCATAGTAACGTCATCCCCTTCTGCAAGTCTGTCTGTAAAGGAAGATGAATTTACATGTTGATCTGTTGTCACAATGGCCGCCCTGTTCTGTGTTGCTGGGGTTGTTCTAGGCCGTAAGCGTCTTCTTGCAGCATTGACTTGTTTTTGAGATGGTGGTTTCTTTCTAGAAGGAACATTTTGCTTTTCATTTGTTTCTGGTATAGATGATGGTACAGGCCAAACATCCTGATGACTTAAGAAGTTTTTCCTTTCTAGAACACTGTCATGCATATATGGAAGGCTATAGACAGTATGTGGTGATGTAGTTTCTAGAACTTCTGCACTATCTTTACCATTGCTTATGCTTTCCATACTAGCAGAGTTTAGAGGGGCTACGATTGTAGCTGTTGGTTCATTTACATCTAGAAAGAGAGCAAAAGGAAAGATGAGTTAGCATAGATGAACTGTAGATCAGATCTGTGCATGTGATTATGGTTCAGAAAATGATTATTCTTTATCAAATAATCTGCTTTGAAGCAACATTTCTCTAAACACAAGAAATGTAGGCTAAAATGCTAATTTCTATGTAGCAGAACATTGTAAGAAGCACACTGTTATCAATGGCAAGAATTTGAAAGTATATTTGACATTATTTATTAATTGATTTGGCTGGGAAATAGATTGGACCCATTGAAGCCCATATTCAGTCACTGGGCTTGTTAGAAATATCAAGATATGACATAATTAATCGGATTGAAATGCAGTGTATACAAATATACAAAAAACAGTTCCAACACCAATAAAACAAATATTTCATCAAGCCAAAGTAAAGCAGTACAGTAAAAAGTGGTGCAGGGTGAGGGTGAACTAATATAAAATACAATCAGAAAGCATCAGGTTCTGCAACCAGGGCATACTGTAGTATGTAACGAGCAATACTGAGTCATGCTGGAGAAAGGGCTGGTTACCACGACTGGTGTTGATACCCAGGTTTTAATTGACACCCAGTAGAACAGGGGCATTGTGCCTTTTATCTGAGGTTATGGTGGACTCCTTGGAATCTAAGAAAAATTGGAAATATTCTAATTATTGCATGGTTAGAGTTCCAGATTTTAGGAATGTGGACAGTGGAAGCATTGCTGGCCCACAGGAAGAAAACAGCATGTAGTAAGTGTATATGTCACATTAAACTTAGCAATATTATTAATATACAGTTGCCATGATATGTCAAGTATAAAATGAAATGGTTTAATCAAATAGGTCTATGTTCACCCTTCAAATGTTAATATCATCGAATGGCATTACATGGTAAATGCCATTCACTGAACCTTCCTCATGAGGGGGCTGCACCCCCCCCATCCTGGCTAATTATATATACCAACTCCAAGATCACAATACAGTGCTCAGTGCTGAAAGGGAAAATTTTCTTATCCCTACCATAATGCGATCTTAGTCAGAATGGCTTGATGAACAGCGCATTTGATGACATATGCTGTTTATTGATGTTACCAATCGATGGGTAAACATGGACCCAGAAATACGTACTATGTGCTGTTTTCTTTCTGTGGGCCAAATATGATTGTTTGATGGCATTATTTACTATGATATGCCTGTTTGTTAAAACGGACATTCAGTGCTACATTGTCGATGAATAGCTGTTCAAGGAACATACCATTCGATGAGTAAATATAGACCTAGTATATTTGCAGCAAAATAATAAACACAACATCAGTAAAACAAGGAAACCAAGGAACATACCCAAAGAACATGAGTCATGTGATGATGCTCCTATTTACTGTAATTGATGCTTTCCTGTACACCATAAATGCACACTGGTATGCATGAACCAGGTATTTACACATGTAGAAACACACAAACACATAATCTTCAATGAAATTCTTCTTGTATTACTGTGCACACTTCTGATATTTGATTGAGATTAAGTTAATGAATGAATAAACACAATGATAATCTAAGCATCCCAGGCCCTTCCAACTTCTTAGCTCATGAATTTTAGACAAAGACTCAAAATCAGGAACAGATTTTAAATATTGGTCTTATATATTTAGTAAGTAGCTAATATAACATGTTTATCATTAACAGTCATTTTCTGAAGGGTATGCAATCTGAAAATGTCATGTTTGTCCTTATTTAGTGGCTGCAGTCCAGTACATTGTACCAGAAAGCAATAACTTGTACAAGAAACAGACAACAGATATGAGGAAACTACAGGGGCATTTGAGAGCCATACACACACACACACACACACACACACACACACACACACACACACACACACACACACACACACACACACACAAACATGCACACACAACCATCAGTTATGGCGAGGTGTGCATCTGCACACCTCAGATATCTGCTTGAGATCATGTGAGTAAATAAATTCATAAATAACGGTCCAGAAATGTATCTCATCTTCCTTCTGTCATAACCACAAAGTGAAAACCATTGCAACTCTCCTCTGCCCAGTCTTATCTCATTTCAAGAGTCAAAGACCAAAAAGCAGGAACAGGTTTTAGATATTTTTATATGCTTAGAAAGTTTCTAGAATAACAAGCTTTGCATTAATAAACATTTTCTGAATGATGCAAAGTCTGAAACACATACTGCAGTCCACTATATATTGCCAGTAAGCTGCAAATTTTACAAGAAATTGACCAAAAACTCTCCCAACTTCTTTGCTGGTTAATTCTAGACAAATCCAAAAATAATGAGTTGACACATTTTTAACACTTTTATTTTTTCTGTTTGTTAACCAAGTAATCCAACTAGGCAAAGTGCTCCTTTTCAGTGGTAACATAGGAGTACTGTCTGGTTAAGTGACTTGGTTAAATAAGGTGGGAGGATTAGAAGATTGTACTTTTGATTACAGAAAGCACTTTATTAACAGCTCAGAGCCTTAAGTATCAGGCAAGTCTAATTCACATAAAAAGTTAGTAGAACAACAGGTGTTGCATTGAAAAGTATTTTCTAAATAATATGAAGTATGTAATTGTAATAAGTGACATTATTGACTGTATTTTTCAGGGATTTACATGGAAAAAAAAGAAAATAAGAAGGGACAGATTATAAATATGAGGCAAAATCAGAGGCAGATAAAAGACAAAGTTAACAGAAAAACAGGTTTTGCATCAACATGCATTTTTGAATAAGAACTATACAACTCTAATGACTGGTATTAATTACTGATTGTAACTCTCAGTGATTAACAAAGGTATGGAATTGCAGAATATTAAGGCTCTGTTCCCTTAATGATCTGCTCCTTGGAGTCGAGGATATAAAGTATGACCCTTTTTACATTTGTTTGTCTACTGTGTGATTCTGAGCAAGTCACTTAACCAGGCAATGCTCCTGCAGAGTGGATTTTACCTTGTCTAGCAAAAAAACATCACTGGCATGGGACATAAATATGAGACAAACAAACTGTGTATTACAGACTGAATGACTGCACAGATAAGGGATGTTTCTGGTTGGTTGGTATGAGCTCTGGCTTGCATTATTGGTTGCAACACACACACACACACACACACACACACACACACACACGCGCGCACACACACACACACACACACACACACACACACACACACACGCGCACACACACACACAATCTGTTCTATTTTAAGCATCAATGTCAGTCTAAGTGTTCTGCATTATTGACTAACATATTTTTTGCATTACCTACTGACTTCAGTGTTAAACAGAGAGCTATGGTAGGCAATGTCAGTCTGGCTTTACCACATTACTGACTAACTATGATGTTCTTCAAAGATCAGGGTGATGTTCCTCAAATATTGGATGTACGTTTGATGTTCTGCAAAAATATCAGAAGGATGTACTATAAGCAACCAACAACGCAAATTCATGTGGCAGCCAATCTCGGTCCAGCTTCACTGCACTTCTGCTTGTGCAAGAAGAGCTCAAGAAAGTCTCTCTCTCTCATTGGCTTGCTCCAGAAAGTTTTCCTTTCATTGGATCTACATATGAGTCAATGGAAGAAACTTCCTGGAGCTGTTACCACATGTCAAAAAAGAGCAGCCAAGTAGAACTAAGTAATCAGGTTGGGGGGGATGAGGCAGTGATCATGTGATAGTTGTTCTTTTTTTGTTTTCTTTTTTAATGTTTATGGGGCATCCCAACCAGCACTAGGCTCTTGGCAGCTGCCGAGGTCACCTTGCACTAGAGCTTGTCCTGCCTCAGACCTGCAGTGGACAACCAACCAGAAAAGACAATACCCAGTCCTAAATATATCAAACATGTGTTCACAGTTGTGAAACAGCAGTTGGAATAACTTTTCTTTTGCAAACACTACAGTATTGCAGTTGAATTTACAGTATTTCCAAATGCCCTGAAACAGAAACAGGGGAAAGCGAAGAAGGAGAGTTACATGGTGTTTTACTGTTTATATGATTTATTGGGCTTAAACATCATTCAGACTGTCATTGCTGCTAACGTTATTTATAGCACCAGATTTTTTTTCATTTGTTATGAAGCTAAAATTGCTGCTGAAACTATATAATTTGATACAGCCATGTGTAAAAATAACTGATTATTAAAAATGAGAATTTACATTGCAATATGAGTAAGTTTGGAAAACATCTAAGGCAGTGAGTACAGACAGCAAGCATGATTATATTTAAAGAATACCTGATTATAGATAATTTACTAAGAGAAAAGGAGATTCAGCAAGCAGAGATTATCTTGTTATTAAGTACAGACTTAGAATATGTTTGTAGGAGATAAATATATCATTCCCCTTTTGTTTCTGGAAGCAGCATGGATAAATTCATGCAAACCAAATAACTTCAACACTTGGGTGGACTCAGTAGCCAATACATTTTATCCACTCAGTATGTCTGTATCTGCAGTAAATAAGCAAAACTTCATAGTGAGTGTAGAAGCAATTCTCTGCTATGATGCATAGTGAGTGTGTAAACAGTGCTCTGCTGTGAGTGTGTAAACAGTGCTCTGCTGTGATGCATAGTGAGTGTGTAAACAGTGCATTGCTATGATGCAAAGTGAGTGTGAGAACAATGCTGAAATGTGAACACATCCTGTTTTTTTTTGTTTAGTGGTCCCATTACTTTGTATGGATGGTGTTTTCAGTGCCATGTCTATTGTTGTAGTATTGTGTGTAGCATATTTAAGATGACCTACACATGAGATAGATATCTCGATTTTTTTTCTGCAGATTAGTACTGTACATTGTCTACCATCAAAATGGCAAATCATTTTAAGCTTAGCTCAGGAGAAGAACTTGCTCCATGGAATTCATGAGTAAATTGAAAACCTGATTTGACTAAAAGAGGACAAGTTCTTTGTTGGCTGCCTTTGCTTTATGGTTGAATCCTTTTGAAGTTAAATTAGAGTCAAACACAATTTAATTTTGTGTTGACTTGATCGTCTCTGCTGCTAGATGACATGGAATGCCTTCTCTTGTCAGGAACAATTTTCTATAACATTTTCACAGTTCAGGTTTTTGGTTAATATTCAGAACAAACAGATATTGTTATGACTTCTACTAGACCACCATAGATGTTATTGAAAGAAAAATTATGTCAGTGTACACACTGCGTAAGCCTTTCATTAACAAGTGAACATTTAGGACTGCTGATTTAGATACTGTATCACTTACAAATCTTTAAAATAACAAAAAAGCTAATGCATACAAATTGTCATTTTAATAGTGCCTTCAGGCAATAATTAAGATTGATTACACTTCTGGAAAAGTAATTATGCTAATTAATGAAAAAAGAAGTTGCATCTGTGTGGCTGATTTAAAATACAAGTCTGGAGATAAATTAGTGTTTTTTGCAGATGACAGCTGGGAGGAAAGACTGTCTCATGTAACTTATCCTTGAAATAGAGGAGCTGAAGGATACATGATCATTGTCTATTGAATGCTATGGGAAACAGGTAAGCTGAATGTCTGCAGCTGTCTATGATAACTGCAAGTGCAATTAAAGGACATACCATAAAATGAGTTGGATGTTTGTGAATATTAGGCAGCAAGACCTTTCTTTAATGCACGGTAGACAAACTAGCATATGGTATAGCCAGAATAACCAATTCTGCCAGGAAACAAACTTCTAGGGTGTGTTTAAAAAGGATATCTTCAGTACTGCTTAGGGCAATTGTTTGCAAACATGGTCTGCTGGGGTAACCTGTGAAAATGATTTAAGAAACGGATCTCTTTAAAATGGTTTTGGAAACAGAGACTGGTGTGAATAATTATTGTGAAAGCACACATATTATGCATTTAAATATTTTTGTATAGAAAAGGAATTGAACTAATATTCATATTCATGATAAATATGTTATGCACTAGCCAAAGTTATGACTTTTGATACCCATATCAATAAAAAGCCTTTCAGCTCTTTTCTGGGTTAAGATGCTGAGTATGGGTAACACTATTTTTACCTTAGTAGCTAATCACTAGGGATTTGTGTGTTTTAATACTTAAACATTTAGTCTTTCACTACTATGGCAAAAAATAATGCCAACTTCAATGTAATTTCTATACTGCATATTACATTTCTGTGATATAAGGCATTTTGAGGAAAAATGTCTTGTTCGGGGAACAACAAATTTAAGAAAAAGCTAATGAAATCCAGAATAATTTTAAGCAGCAAAGCTTATATGTTTTGAAAAAGGTACTTACTTACCAAAACCGCCAGATGGGTACCCTTGGTATACTAAAAAAAAATCTGTGGCTGCCTTTAAGACATCTGGCAGCACCATCTAAAGTTACTGGCAAAGGTGAATACATTCAGCTCCTCTTTAAAATAGGAACATGTCTTAAATATAGCCTGTATTAAAACATAACAGGAAGTATTCCCTCCTGTTCTAATGGAGAGCTCTAAAACAAAATTGGTAGTCTGAATACATAACATTAATATGCTTTTAATGAGCATCCTGTTTTATGTATTTGTTTATTGTTTACACAGCAGATGTGCTTGAAGGATAAACCATAAGGATGATGCTTCAAATATTTACGTAATCATTGATTACTTATGACATACAAGAAAAATGAGTTAAAGAAAACTAGAGCCAAATCATATTTTTCGGAACGGATTGTAGCTAATTCAACTTCTAAGGAGAACAGACAACATATATCAAATAAGTTAAGGCTGTGTCTTAGCTATTCCAAAAATATTAGATTATACACAGATATTTTTAATAAACATTGGAACATTCTAATGACAGACAGGCAAGTGAGTAAGAACCTGGACCCACAACCCCAATTTACATTTAAAAACAAAAAATTTTTGAGAAGAAGGCTTTGCACCACTAAAGATCATAGTGTGACATATGATCCTGGGGGGACCAGACCATGCAGGAACTGTCAGTACTGTCTGTATATTTCTGAAGATGAAGAATTTAGACATCTGGATACAAGCTTGGGACTAGTGCCACATGTGATAGTTCCCATGTTGTTTACTTAACTGTATGCCAAATATGCCATAAGTATTATGTTTGGAAGATTGATAGACAGCTTAGGTTTAGAGTTAGAGAACATCTGTATCACATAAAGAAAATGAGTTTATTTAATGCACTAGCGAAACATGTTAGCAAGACAAATGATCATCATACATTTAAGTTTATGGTCCTGTGGCGATGCATGGAAAATCCAAGTGGAGAAGAGTTCAGAACCAGGACGGAAGGACTGGAGGCTGAATGGATCGTAAGGCTAAGGGCAGACACAGGGCATGGTCTTAATGACCATGTCCCCTTGAGACCTATCCTGAAAACTCAACCATTGCGTAGATAGAGATTGATAAATGTTACATGTTTATTTGTGTTTTATATAATTTTTATGCTTTTATATGTTTCATTATGTGCTCTCATTGAAATCTTCTTTGCCTTTAAATGTTTAATGATAGGTCATGTGATCTTATTTAATTGTATAAGTATGGTGTTTTAATTCATTTTTACATACACCTGAAGAAGCAGACACTGAAAGCTCTTGTGTTTGTATTTGGTACCATTAAATTATTTGGACAACTGGAGCCCTGCCTCTGTCCATTCGTTTATATGATTTATATAGTTTAGTATAAGTTACCTTCCTAATCCCAAAGACATGCCTCAGGTGGATTGGACACTCTAAATTGTGTGCCTTCTGTGGAAGGTTGAAGAAGAAGAAGTATAAGTTACCTTCCTCTGAGTATATGCGAGGGCTTGTTGATATCAAATTGAAGTTAATGGATGAATGACATTATAGAAGGAAAAAGATCAGAACAGCATCGCCCGTATGGAGAAAGATGTCAAGAGGCTGGGTTTTTTGGGGCAGGTTATTGATAAAAAGGATAATGAGTAAGGGACAAAATGCAGACCTTTGTGGAATGGTTACACAAAATTATGATCTCATAATGATTAGAAATCATAGGTGCTATTCACTCTTGGTCTTTCTCTATCTTTTTTCCACATTTGATATCACACTGACTATTTAGTTGTGATTGATCATTGACGCATCCACTGTGGTTTGGCTTCGTGTTACTTGAGAGGTCTGTTCCTCTGGGTATAGGCAGTGGGTCATTGCAGTGGTTTTCTTGTTTTTCTCAGGTGTGTCTGTTGGGTTGAGATGCCTCATGGCTCAGTCTTGGCTGTTTTGTTTACAGTATTTTTTCTCTTTAAAAGATCTGATTCGAACTATAAGTCTGAGCTATATTTCCAGGGATGCTTGAATGCCATCATTTACTGGATTATAGTTGCTGACTCAAGCTCAACCCAACTAAAATTAAGACAAGTATTAGTCCTAATCTCTTCTGTAAGATTTATTTGTGGGAAGTAGATTAGAATATTTTTGTCAGGTGAAACATCTGGAGGTATAGCTAGACTATATACTATTATGCATTGACCAGATGCTCAATGTAATGAAGAAATCATATTTCCATTTAAGAAATTTCTACAGAATAAAACATCTCATCTCAGCTGAGGACCTTGTTGTATTCCAGTATGCACATTTCCTAGATCACACACCTGTAATTCCCCTCTACCTGGGTCTGAGTGATCAGAGCTTGGATACCTACAGTTGATGCATTGGCTGCAGAAATCCATAGCCATGTTGCTGATCTTGTTGGTACTGTCATGTAACATTCATTCCTATTTCAAGAAGAATGGAGTACAAATAAGATATTGTCATCTACATATTGTACCCCCACACAAGTGTTGGTGGTGACCGGAGTGATATGCCTAGTTTACTCTACTGACAAAGGGCTGCTACTAATTTCCAGGACACACATTCCACCATCTGATACATGTTTTTATGTCTATTAAGCTACAGTCATGTGGGACTTGCTGTCACTCTGGTTGTGGACCTGTGACTCAAAATCCAGTTTTAGGAGTCACTGAATACTTTTTTTGTGTCGCTGGGAGTTTGCTATAGATATTACATAGATTTAGATATTGAGACTAGACTCAGCCTTCATTAAGACAGTCAGTGGATATCATGCCTCCTTTGGCATGTATTTGCCCAGACACATGCAGCAACTGGAACATCCTCAGAGATACCTTACTAAAGGGATACAAGGCCTAAACAGCATGCCATACATGGATCAACTGAAAGCCATATCAATATACTTGGTATTCTACAGACCTCTAAGAGGTGGTCTGTGTCTGGCATACAAGACTTCCTCTGACCCATTATTGATGGATTTGCTTCACAAGAGCAAGTGGCATCAGAAATACTCAGTTTAGTAATCTAAACCTCTTCTGCAACATCAACAGAATGGTTTTGAGGGACAGGTATATCTCGCAGAGGATACCACTGATGTGGAAAAGACTCTCCATCTACATTTAACAAAATTAATCCCTGTCCATATTCAAGAACAACGTAGATATACGGATGAGAAACAGAAAATTTATCCCAGGATTGTCCCCTGTACTACTAATGGACAAAGGCAACTCCTTAATGCTTTATCCCATGCATGGGTCCCCTCAAAATAACCAAAATGGGATAGATTATTTTGTGTTATTTTATTGTTTCTTGTGTTTTTTAACATTACAGTCATATGATTAAAGATTGTATTTGATACAGTTTCTTAGCTGCTGTCTTTTCTACCAAAATACATGCAGTTTAGACTAAGAGGCATAAAAATACAGCCCCAGCACACTGATATAGCTTACCCTAGTTCTGGTGACCCTAGGGTTGATAATATTAATTGGAGGGGATAGCTGGACGGGGCACAACCTTATGCATGGAAGTGTGATGTGGGCCTCACCTCAAATAAAAGGCTGTTGCGTAGTTGCTCACTTGATCTTAAGGATTTGAATGATATTTAGCAGAACTGGTGGCAATAAAGTAAATTACATTTTAGTTGTGACATAGAATATACTCATATTTCACAAGTGCAGTATGCACTGCAAAAGTCTGGCAGTTGGTGCACAGGATTAAGGCTGCAACCATAGTACAGGGTTTGAGTCCCTCAGTCCTCATTTGCTTGATTTCTGACCTTGATCAAGTCACTTAACCAGACAGTGCTGGGGGGGACTTGGAAGTTGGGCTATGCTCCTCAATAGTTCCTTGGACTGCAAACCTAGTAACTCCATATGAACTTATGAACCTAAAAGCTTGCATCACAATCAATAACTTCAGGTAAATTTGTGTGACAGTAGAAGAAAAACAGAGTGGTTGGGTAGCAGAATATTAGGACTGTGGTAAAACAAAGGAGCTTAAACCTGAGTTTGAATGAAAAATAATTGAGAGGATGGAACTGAAGGAAACAGATTTCTGACTTGAATTGAAATAAGAAAGAGCTGTCTGGTTTGCCCAGTAAGATAATGAGGGGTAGGAGGTATGACGCTAATAATGACTGAAGTGTAAAACCCCTTGTAACGATTGCAGCAAGAGGTCAATGTGGTTGTGGTATATGACCACGGAGTTCATAGGTTGGTACTAGGATATCGGCCCTAGGGCCTATACAAGCCTAGCCATAAGAATTCCCTGGCTATTTCTTCCCACACTATTTACATCCCTGAGTAAACTGTATCTCAGTATGAATGAGGTACAATAGTATGGGTGGACTTGAAGATGAATGGAGAAGTGGTCTGAAGAAGGAATGGTGTATGTGAGGTAGATGTAGCAACTAAATAACAAAATAAATGCACTTATTGTAACCAAAGAAGTAAAAGAGGACGAAGCAGTGGGGTTTGACTAAATGCAGCTTCATTCTGATGACTCATTGCTGGTGACTCTTTCAGACAAACAGTTTGCTATCAAGGAAGGTACAGCATTTAGAATAAATAATTTTGCAAATGGCCACTGTAGTCACTGATATCATTGGGATATAGCATCTGTTACAAACTCATGGTGGCTGTTAGACAAAAATGTTGGACAGGACAGGCCCTAAGGCACCCTATGTTTTTTTTTTTGGATGATAAGTACTATACAATAAAGCCATTCACTGGAACAAAGAGCTGATCAGAAAATGATGGGGTAGTAGAATTCCTTAAGGAAAGTGGTACAGAATGAAGTTAAATTATAACAGCTATGCCTACACATTTTGAAAAAAAAAACAACTGTGGATGGCAGAACAGAGGAAAGCAAGTTATCCTTCTTAACATTAGGCTAGTAACAGAGAAAATAATCTGGGCAAATAAGCTTCCTTTGCTTTAAAACTGAAAAATGAACATTCCACTGCTGAAGTCATTGTGCTTGTTTCATTTGCTGGTCTTATATACAAAAGAAGGGGGTTATATTTTGTGGGGATAACACTTACACTTTTGGGTAGAGGTAGTCAGCACAGCTGCCAATAAAGAGGATTTAGATTGGGAAGGCCCTTATGGAAAAAAAAATAATTAAATGTGTGTTATCATCAGTACTGTTTTCCAGGTATCAGCTAATGGAGTACACCAGTATGAAATGATTATAATCTGTGACTGTACTGTTATAGTGACAACCAGGAACTCAGTTGTATCTTTATATGTTTTATTATGATTTTAGTGTTGCCAGTTCATGTCAACCAACTAAGCAGTTGGCAGTATCTCCATCCAATGCCTCCCCCTTCATGACTTATTTGTTCCACATGTGGAATGAGCTGTGAGTTGAGTTAACAGTTGCAATTAAAAATGGGACATGAGGGTACACTTATATGTTACCCTACTGACCCTGCAGTAGTGGTCACTTGAAGATCCCAGTCCTGGCAGTTTCATGTGCCCAGTCTAGATTGTTGCAGCTTGTCTTACATGTCACACAGACAGATGCAGTTCTACCTCCACAAATTCTGGCCATTCTTATTCCTCTCTGAGAGACATGGGCAGGTAAGAGGACACTTTCTCCATTCTCAATACTAACCCTGCAAGTTCTAATTAGAGATGATGTATAGGGGTGCAAGTAGAAGTCTGGTCATCCTCTGAATAGGACAGGTTACTGTTACAAAATAAACAGAGAGATTTGCAACACTCAATAAAAATCAAGAAATCATAAACATGAAAAGTACTGCAGTTCTAGTGACAAAAAACTGAGGGTCATGCTGCTGAACGCTAGGAGTTTAAACCTCAAAATGCACTCTCTCAAGGCACTCCTCAACATGGAGAACATCGATATTTGTGCAGTAACGGAGACCTGGTTCAAGGCTCAAGAGAGCACCCCAGCGATTCCAGACTACAACTCATACCACACATTTTGGCCGCAAAACCAGACCGAAATACAAAGATAGGAGGCGTATCCATATTCATCAAGGATAACCACACCTCCATACTGGTTGCAAAGAATGATGCCTCGGAAATCATCCAAGTGCAACTGACAATGGGCAAAACTGCATTCCAGATTGTAGCTTGCTACAGATCACCTTCCCAGCCCCATGACACACACTCTTCTTTAAACACCAATAAAACAACTGGAAGCACTTGAAAGTACCCACAAAAAACCGAACAAGTGCTGTAAGCCAAAGAAAACTGCAAAACCACGAGTCCACTTCGAATCTTTTAATAAACCAACTCCACAGACCATACACATAAACGCAGTTCACAAGACAATATACCAGCGTTTTCATCCAATCCACTTGGACTTCATCAGACAATGTACTACCATTTAATTACTCTATATATATTAAATTACCAACCCTCCAACCAATGTAAATCCCCCAAAGACATTCAAAATAAACCTATGAACCAACAAGCCTCATGAATATTAAAATTGAATTAAAAACATGACTATGAAAGTGCGTGTGCATAACCATCTAAAATATCTAAATGATTAAAACCTATGGTCATATAAATACAGTGCATATGTATAAACTGTTTGGTTACATAATTTATACGAACGTTGTTAAACAAAGTGCTTGTGCTTACTAACATATTAGTTCTTAAACATAATAAAACACCTCCCTCTACTGTCATAAATCGATATTGCACATAACATTCCATGAACACATAAAACCACTTCCTTTATACAAATATAAGTTAAAACCTCACTATATGCTGTTTAAATATAAATACTTTACTTAAATATAATTACATAAATAAATAAATATATATCACACATCAAATCCTGTCACATTCTATTCTATTTAAAAACTACTAAATTTTATTAGCCCTTATTTTTAATAAGGATGATATACTCAAATAATCATTTATCCCTGGTTTTTTACTAGTCTCCAGGTACACCTGCCACCACAATTCCTTACTCTCCAAGATCTCTTCCCAGATACCACCCCTTATATCCTTTTCAACCTGTTGTAACACAAAAAAATAAAATTTGCATCCTCTACATTCTTTACTATGCTTGAATAAGGCACTAGTCTCTTTCCCTTTTTGCATATCATATACGTGTTCATAAATTCTTTTCTTTAGTTCCCTTTCTGTTTTTCCCACGTAATATGAAGGACACTTATCACAAGTTGCCAGATAGACCACCCCTTTTGTATCACAACTATATTTGCCTTTACTCTTAATTAACATATTTCTACTATCTATAAATATCTCACTCTTATTACTAATATATGAACATTGATTGCACCGGCCACATTTATACGTTCCTACTTTTTTTCTCAACACATCATTCTTCCTATAATCCATATCCTTTTTGTTTTCCAACATATTTTTTATACTTCTTGAATTTCTAAAAATAATCTTCGGTTTAAAACTATTAATTCCTTCTATATCTGTTAAAGCAGCAAATTTATCCCATTCTTTACTTAAAATGTTTCTTATTCCCATATTATAACTGTTGTACTCAATTATGAGGTTTTTATGGTACTGGTTTTCCTCAGTCACCCTATCCTTATTTTCTTCTCTTGTTGTTTTAAATTCAATCCTACCCATAATTGGTTTAAATCTGTCTGCCCTACCTATTTCCACTTCCCTTCTAATGTCATTTACAAATTTCTCTGGGTATCCCCTTTCAATGAACATTTTCTGCAATGTATCACATTCGACCAAAAAGTCTTCATCCAGGGTAGTCATCCTTGATCCCCTCACAAACTGCCCTTTAACTATATTACGCTTGCAGTGTAGGGGATGCGCACTTTCATAATGCAAATAAGAATTGACATAGGTTTTTTTCCTATATACCCTGGATGAAAATGACTTCAGCGTGTTATTTTTAACCAATTCAATGTCCAGATATTGTAGAACCTCATGATTGACATTATGTGTAAATTTAAGGAAATTAGTAGTTTTACCAATATATTCAAGGAATTCCTTGAATCTTTCTTGCCCCCCTATCCAAAAAATAACTATATCATCTAGGAATCTTTTGTACATGATCCATTCCTTCTTAAACTCTGATTTTAATATATATTTTTCTTCCCATTTGGACAAAACTATGTTGGCATATGTTGGTGCACATGCTGCACCCATAGACACCCCAGTCCTCTGTTGAAAGTATTCACCATCAAATAACAAAAAATTGTATTTTAAGACGGTGTCCATGAGTGCCACTGATAAAATCTTATCTTCTTGTGTCATAGTTTTGTCCAAGAATACACATTCCTCAAACCACTTCATTCCACTAGTGTGTGGTATGCAGGAAAAAAGATCCACTATGTCTATAGTTATGAATAATAGGTCGGTGCTGTAACATTCAGGTGTTAATTGTTTTAAAAAATCCCATGAGTCTTTCAATATCACTCTATTACTTGTCCATATATGCTTGGTTGTAATATCTATGTATTTTGCTAGGGGTTCTGTTTTTGACCCTCCTGCAGTAACTATGGGTCTTAGGGGTGGGTCCATCACATTTTTATGGACTTTCGGGATTCCGAACATAGTGGCCATCCTAGGTTTTGCTACTGTTAAAAACTTGTGTAGTTCAGGTTTTAACACCTTTTCTAACATAAAGTCATTCAACATATTATCTATTCGAAAATATGCCACATTTACCTCATTTTTTGAGACCACTGAATATTTTGTTTCATCTCTTAGTATCATGTTCATCTTTCCCTCATAGATTATATTGTCCATAATGACGACACCCCCCCCCCCTTATCTGGTTTCATCACTCTGATAGTGTCCTCATTAATTAATTCCATTAATGCCTCTTTTTCGTCTTTATTCAAGTTGTTATCATATATCTTCCTATTATTGTTGTTATGTTCAGTTCTAATCCCTTCTTCCAAAATTCTTTCAAAGTTTCTTAACTGGGGTAACAAGGGTGGATTGAAAGTAGATTTCTTTTTCAATTTTGTAACTCTATTATCACTACTGTAACCATTGTTGCTTGCCAAAACACTCAAATTTATTCTTCGCATAAACAACTTGGTATCCAGAATTGTGGTGGCGGTGTCACCCTTTGAACTAGGAATAAATTTAAAACCTTTACTAAGTAATTTGAAGTGGTTAACCTTAACATCAAAATTACCATAATTGTAAATTGAAAAATCCTTATATGTATGAATAACCTTGTTTACAACATTAATATCATATACTTCATTTCTATCCAAATTCGGGCTATTTGAAGAGAGGGTGTTAATCAATACCTCCCCCTCCCCCTTCTCCCCCCCCTCCTGTAAAAATTTTCCCTATAATTGGGAGGCCTGTATACTTCTTCTGTTTCCCTTACTAAAGGAGGGAAATCTTGGTCATAGGTAAGATCATTCTGAAAATCAGAATGACTGTAAATGGGTTTATTCCATTTCCTATTATTAACAAAATTGTTAACATTCTTTTTAGACAAATTAGGTTCTGGATAGTTAGTCCCATTTTCATATTCCATGATGTCCCTGTGTAATTTACCTATTTTACGTTGCATAACCACATTACATTTTTCATCAATTTCATGCCTAATATTATAATATTGTTGCTTCTCTTCCTTAATACTAAATATTAGGTCATTTTTAATAGCTCCATCCATTTCATCAATGTCTTTAGTCAAACACTTAATATTTCTTTCATTTTCTTCAATTATTAATTTAATAACATCTAAACCACATTGATTAAATACCTTGAGCAAGTTTTTATGAAAAATAGAACCACTGGTGACATTGTTTGGATACTTACAAATACGAAGACCTTTTGGAACAATTTCCTTTTTTAAGCATTCTAATAAGTATGCATTTTCTATATGTAAAGTTTTGAACCTAGTCATAAGGCCTTTGAGTTTATCAATTTTAACCACATAAGTCTCTCCTTCTTGTCTGTCCAAACCAACGTGTGTATCCATACCAAAGTCTATATTCCTATTCAACCAGTCTCTAGTGCTGATATGGTTAGAACAATCAGTACCTTTGCTTAAATCCGTACGAGTCGGTTTCTTCCGTTGAGCCCCTGCAGCTGTTCCACGACGCTCATTAGTCACTTCAATCCCTTGGTGGCTGTTAGACAAAAATGTTGGACAGGACAGGCCCTAAGGCACCCTATGTTTTTTTTTTTGGATGATAAGTACTATACAATAAAGCCATTCACTGGAACAAAGAGCTGATCAGAAAATGATGGGGTAGTAGAATTCCTTAAGGAAAGTGGTACAGAATGAAGTTAAATTATAACAGCTATGCCTACACATTTTGAAAAAAAAAACAACTGTGGATGGCAGAACAGAGGAAAGCAAGTTATCCTTCTTAACATTAGGCTAGTAACAGAGAAAATAATCTGGGAAAATAAGCTTCCTTTGCTTTAAAACTGAAAAATGAACACTCCACTGCTGAAGTCATTGTGCTTGTTTCATTTGCTGGTCTTATATACAAAAGAAGGGGGTTATATTTTGTGGGGATAACACTTACACTTTTGGGTAGAGGTAGTCAGCACAGCTGCCAATAAAGAGGATTTAGATTGGGAAGGCCCTTATGGAAAAAAAAATAATTAAATGTGTGTTATCATCAGTACTGTTTTCCAGGTATCAGCTAATGGAGTACACCAGTATGAAATGATTATAATCTGTGACTGTACTGTTATAGTGACAACCAGGAACTCAGTTGTATCTTTATATGTTTTATTATGATTTTAGTGTTGCCAGTTCATGTCAACCAACTAAGCAGTTGGCAGTATCTCCATCCAATGCCTCCCCCTTCATGACTTATTTGTTCCACATGTGGAATGAGCTGTGAGTTGAGTTAACAGTTGCAATTAAAAATGGGACATGAGGGTACACTTATATGTTACCCTACTGACCCTGCAGTAGTGGTCACTTGAAGATCCCAGTCCTGGCAGTTTCATGTGCCCGGTCTAGATTGTTGCAGCTTGTCTTACATGTCACACAGACAGATGCAGTTCTACCTCCACAAATTCTGGCCATTCTTATTCCTCTCTGAGAGACATGGGCAGGTAAGAGGACACTTTCTCCATTCTCAATACTAACCCTGCAAGTTCTAATTAGAGATGATGTATAGGGGTGCAAGTAGAAGTCTGGTCATCCTCTGAATAGGACAGGTTACTGTTACAAAATAAACAGAGAGATTTGCAACACTCAATAAAAATCAAGAAATCATAAACATGAAAAGTACTGCAGTTCTAGTGACAAAAAACTGAGGGTCATGCTGCTGAACGCTAGGAGTTTAAACCTCAAAATGCACTCTCTCAAGGCACTCCTCAACATGGAGAACATCGATATTTGTGCAGTAATGGAGACCTGGTTCAAGGCTCAAGAGAGCACCCCAGCGATTCCAGACTACAACTCATACCACACATTTTGGCCGCAAAACCAGACCGAAATACAAAGATAGGAGGCGTATCCATATTCATCAAGGATAACCACACCTCCATACTGGTTGCAAAGAATGATGCCTCGGAAATCATCCAAGTGCAACTGACAATGGGCAAAACTGCATTCCAGATTGTAGCTTGCTACAGATCACCTTCCCAGCCCCATGACACACACTCTTCTTTCCCCGAGGTACTGGAAAACATGAGAGTCCAACCAAACATCCTTATACTGGGTGATTTTAACTACCCGAACATCAACTGGGAAAACTATGGATGTTGCTCAGTGCTTCCTGAAGTGCATTAACTCAAATGCACTGGACCAGCTTATTAACACCCCCACAAGCGGTAAAAATATACTGGACCTGGTCATCATCAACATGAGGGACAAATGCTCCACACCTGTGAACTCCTCATTGGTCAGATCAGATCATAAACTCATCACCCTAGATATCCACATATCACCCTCACCCCCCTGCCCCAAAAGAAACCATGGTGAAAAACTTCTCCAAGGCGAACTTTATGCTACTCAAGACAGAGGTGGCAAACTTCGCTACTCCCCAGCAGAAAGGCAATATGATTGAATCTGCTAGATCCTACACAAAAGCACTCTACAAGCACCTGCATGAGTGCATGGGCCATGCTATCCCAAACAAGACCAAGACCCACTCCTCCAAAAATAAAAAAAAACAGTCTGGTGGACCCCGGCCATAAGGAAGTAATTATTGCAAAAAAGAATAAAAACCCAAGAATGGAGGAGCTCCCTGACCAACCTTAGCAAAAAGCTAAGAACCCTCATAAAAACCTCTAAGGTGAGCTTTGAAAGAAAAATTGCAACAGACACCAAAGACAATCACAAAGCATTTTTTAGCTATGTCTAAAACCTAAATAACAACTCGCAGATCTGCTCTGAGCTGCAGCATAGTGGTTCAAAATTCATGGAACCAACTGACATCAACAATATACTGGCAGATAGGTTCAGTGCAAACTTCACCCCACCCTCACCCCCACAAAGGGCCCATTTCCATACCAGAATATTGTACTGCCCCTAAACTCACAGGCTCTCAGGTGAATTTAGCACTTTCCTAGGCAAGAAACACAGCATCCATGGGACCAGACAGCATCCCAGGCTGCGTACTACATGAACTCCAAAACAAATTAATCCCTCACCATAATACCATGTTTAACCACAGCCTCACCTCAGGCTATGTGCCCACAGAGTGGCACATGGCAACAGTTATAGCACTCCACAAAGGAGGTGCCACCACTGACCCCGGGAGTTACCACACTATCAGCCTGACGAGTCTCGTCTGCAAGGCCATGGAGCACATCATCATTGAACTCATAAACAAAGACATTGGGAATCTACAAACCCTTGACCCCACCCAGTTTGGGTTCGTAAAGGGAAGGTCTTGTCTCCTAAATCTGGTTGTCTTTTTCGAAATGGTCACTAAAGCAATAGATGAGGGAAAGGTGGTTCACACAGCATACCTTGATCTTGCAAAGGCCTTCGATACCATTCCTCACTTGGGAATTATTGACAAACTCACCAACCTAAATATAGACCCCTATGCTACAAGATGGGTTGCTAACTGGCTCATGGATAGAACCCCTTCAGTGAGAATAGGAAACGCTAGATCTGACTCCAAACCAGTGACTAGTGGTGTACCACAGGGCTCTGTCCTGGGACCCCTTCTGTTCGGTATCTACTTCTCGGAGGTACAAGCAAACATGGAGGGACTATGGCTAGCAAAGTTCACAGACAGCTACAAACTGGGTGCCATAATTGAGACCCCTACTGACATAGATATCCTTCAAAAGGGTCTTACGGACACAGATACGTGGTGCCAAAACCACGGCCTCAAGCTAAATGCCAAAAAGTGCATCGTCATCCCCTTTGGGGAAAAACAAGTACCTATGAATTACAACATAGGTGGTAGCCCACTTACACGGAGAGTGTGATAAGAGACCTAGGGACTCAGGTAGACAGTAACCTCTCCTTCGACAACTATATTGCTAAAGTGGTTAGAAAATCCTTCTACATGGCCCACCTTATCTCAAAAGGGTTTGCATCCAGGAATAAGGATGTTATTGTCCCCCTCTACTCATCACTCATTAGACCCATTATTGAATATAATGCCTCGTTCGGGATGCACCTAACAAGACATCTGCAACAACTGGAGAGGCCTCAAAAGTACCTCCCAAAGAGGATAACGGGCCTCAAACAGTTGCCCTATGCCATGAGGCTAAAAAAACTCAGACTGTACTCGGTTGCATACCGGCTACTCAGAGGTGATCTCTGCCTGACATACAAGGCTATGTCAAACCCCGAATTGCTAGAAATGCTCCACCTAAGGAAAACCCAATCCACCAGAGCTACTCCCTCAAAGGACGTAAACCTGACATCAACAATAAACAGGACTAGTTGGAGGAACATATTTGTGTCCCAGAGACTTCCCTTGCTCTGGAATAAGGTCCCCATAAATGTGAGGCAGAGCTCCTCATTAGCGCTCTTCAAGATGAATCTTGATGAGTGGATGGGAAACAGGAAATTCACCCCGGGAATCACTTCGGTGGCCCTGCCAGACAGGGGCGCAGGAAACTAGATCACTTGAGAGGGAAGCTTAAGCAAAACATTTTTTGGCTAGGCTTAATTATGCCCTAGGGCCATAGCCTAGTACCTACCTATGAACCTGTGAACCTATTGCAGTTTTCCTATTTTTTTATCAACATGGGATATGTATTTAGGGATTTTATGTTATGCTAAAACATATTAAATTGAGTACATTGTGGTGGAAGATCTAAATATTTGCAATGACATTTAAGTTTTTTCATTAAAAACATTCAATATGAAAAGTAAACATTTGTTTTGTGCTGAATTTTTAATACAGAAAATACTGCTAAACAATTATTTTTAATATTCAATAGTTATATGTAATGGCATAGAAGCATATAATTAATATGGTTTAATATTATAAAATAATCATAATATTATAGACAGATAGTAACAACATGGTTTAAGATCCTTGCTTACAGCTCCAGGGTATGTGGCTCATTCTGTACCTCAGGTCATTGTCTGTGTAGAGTTCACATGTCCATCTCATGCCTGTATGGGTTTTCATTAGACACATTGGTTTCCTTCTACCTCTGCAAAACATGCTGGTTGACTGGTTACTCTAAATTGTCCATTTATACTGCATTAGCCTTTGTCCTTGTGACCTGGTCCATAGATAACTATGATCCATAATGACATTTTCACTTAGCCAGTTAATAAATAAATAAAAATACATTTAAAAATGTAAAAATAAATGTAATATTAAAGGAATGTAGTTGTAATATTAAGGACAGGATTTTAAGAACAGCCAGAATGTACAGATTATTAACAAATCTTTCCAACATCCACAACTGTAGAAAATAGGAGAAGGGCATAAATGGACCACATGAATGTATAACAATGAATATATGCATGGCAGAAATAAATGCTATGTTTCTGAAAAAGAAGTAAATATTAAACTTCCCCAAGGGAAAAAAAGGCAAAACAAAAATATGTCACAGTATGTCATAGAATTTTAATGTAACCAAAGAATGCACGTGTGTGTGTGTGTGTGTGTGTGTGTGTGTGTGTGTGTGTGTGTGTGTGTGTGTGTGTCTGGTCAATATGCAAATAATTCATCACAGCTAATCACACATATTGGCCATCAACACTCTACTGCATTGACTCATTCTACATTGCAAAAGCAAGCTTAAGTGATTTGCTTTCACAATGCCTACTCTACACGGATGTCTTGCACACAAACAACTGAGGCACGCATTACTTCACTGCAGCACACTTTCCTTTTGTGTATACTGCACTTTCTCTGAAACTTTAAGTAAAGCACACAAATGATACAGTGGTCAGTTCAACCAGACACAAATTCATGAATATTAAAACATCAGTATTTTACAAATATTATACCTCCCTGCTTCCCTGCAGTTGTTTCCTCTAAGCTCCCTCCCTGTTGTGCTAAAATACACAGAGTAACCTTTTACATGGAGTGTTTGCTTTGCAGTCACAACCCCTTACATGTATATACTAACTGTACAGTCACACAACAAATACTAAAGAGCAATCTACATTACGGAGCTATAATTGACCAAAGTACGACTGCGTATTGTCATAAGTATATATTTCAGTCTTTTTTTGGGAGCACAGTGTTATCTTATAAAAGAAGCCACAGACATGGCTTTTTCCAACAACTTCTGACAACAGTATAAGTCAATGAATAAGCTTCATTTGTTGAGACTGTATTTACTACCTTTTCCTAGGGCAAACACTTCTCATTTTCCTTTGCATTTGTGTCTGTGGATATTTGGGGTTGCTTTGCATGTGTGCAGCCATGTAGTTATGCATTTATCTATTGCTATGTATAGATAGCTACAGGTATATTTGTGTGTTTGTGGAGGTGTACGCGAGAGTGATGTGTGTGTGTGTGTGTGTGTGTGTGTGTGTGTGTGTGTGTGTGTGTGTGTGTGTGTGTGTGTGTGTGTATATATATATATATATATATATATATATATATATATATATATATATATATATGTGTGTGTGTGTGTATGTGAGCTGGTGATGACCGGTCTATACTCTGAGGCCATGATTTGGTTTTCTGTTAAAAAAAAAAAAGAGACTTGTTTACAGCTACAGTGTTCAAAACATACTGAAAGAGCACCTGAAGGAGAAAAGCCACTGGTCACATCCAGGGATAACCTAGGATATCACATAAAAACCTATCAATGTAATTCAACATTAACTGACCTGTGTCAGACTCGTATATACAAATCTTGTTTCATTATGGACTATATTTTCAAATTTCTTTCACAGTACTTTTGCTGATGCTTTTGTAAACATGTCGAGATTTTATAAAGTGCATTTACTTTTGCAGTACATTTCCTTTTAACATCTGCTGCCTATCTTCTTACTCAGTGATTTATATATTTTTCTCATGCTGTTATATATCAGCAAGTTTAATTCCCAGTAGTATTATTTTCTGTTTGTTGTCTTATTTTCTCATCTGAAAACTGTTCTTAAAGCTTGTGCACACAAAAGTAGATTTTTTTAATGGTGGAAATACATACTAATACAGTTCTTTCAAACTTCAGATGTTCAGTACAGAAAATTTCAGCTGAAATACTCAAGCATGCAACATTTAATGTTTTGATTTATCTCCGTGCTTTTTACATGTTGCCTTCTGTAAGCCATTGCCTTTTCTGTCTGACTTAGCTCTGCCCCAGCTAACACCGCAGCATAGATACATGCTAACACCTAAACCCTGAGAGCTGTTAAACAACCTAAACAACCTTGAGAGCTGTTATAACAAAATAGCCAAGTTTGCCGTAAACTAGCCCCATAAATCACATCATTGAACCGCACTTTGCCAACTCAACTGGCTTGAATTACCCAACCGCCTGACTCTAACTGACCATAGCACATAAAATCATCCACAAACCTGGCCACTGTCCATCTCTCCTAACCTAGTTGAACAATACACTATCCCCTGGTGGCTGAGATGTTCTGATAAATTACTTCTTAAGATAAAAAAAATAAACTACTATGGTGACTGTCTTTATGCTAATAAAATATCCAAATCCTGAAACCTACTGCCTCAGTATATACATAAAAAACCTGACAACTGTAAATTTAAACTACTCTTAGAAGAACACCTTATGAACCACTGGCTATGCTCCTGCACCCACCCAGGGTAACTCCTTCAGCCTAACTTCTACTCAAAAATTCCAACTGTCCCAACTACATACTTCTCTTCTCCTATTATATTTGTTTTTGTCAGCCACTTGTCTTGGAGCTTATCTCCCTGGGTCTCCACTAAAATCAGAGCCGTGGTCCAGTCGGACACTACCTGGTAAACAAATGTAAATAAATAAATAACAGTTCAGAGAATTTCTTACACAAAGTCGTGTCAGTCAGCAAATAATGTTGACTGTTTCTTGACATGTTAATTAAGTCTCAGTCATAATATGAAATGTGACAAGCTCTTATCTCAGGGACCAACCCCTATGGAAAAAAATGCCTTCTCCCAAATTAAACTCAACCTATCAATCCATACCTTCAAGAAAAAGTTAGATGACAACATGGGCACCTCCAAGTTCTGACATGGTGTATAGGGCATCACAGTCCTCTAGGGCCTATAGGTCATGAGGTTTTCAGTAAATTTATGACCCTATTAAATAGAAAATAAATTCTCACAGTGCTTCCAAATGTCATATTCTCCAAATTAGAAAATGTTAGTGTCAGTCTGGTGGCAAGAAATAAGTAATGTTCTTTCGCACAATGTAGAACATGCATTGTGACATGACTGCACAAACCATATTGCTCTCTGGCATAATTTGATATTTATCACGCACTGACTCGGTATATTATGCATTGGGTTTATTGGTACTGTGCACAATTATATCAAGGCTTGTGTTAGCTTCATGGCACTCATAACTTCCAAGCTCATCCCCTGGAAATGATAAATGCAGTCTCTGATCTTTCATATATAAAAAAGATGCTTAACAATGGTAAGTCACCACTCTCTGAATCTTTGTTAACTTACAGACAGTGTTGTGCTATATAGTCAAGTCAAGTTGAATCACTTATATGCTTCACATGCATAAATTTCAGTTTATTCCCCTTTACACAGAAGTTTTGTTAAGATTCAGTAAATAGGGTGTTGTGTAGACGTTCTATACAGTGGCATCTGTCTCTTTCTCTTTTATTTTTTTACTTTTCACTGTCATAGAAATGAAGAGCCAAACTGTACCAGTAGCATTTATAACCATTTGATTTGAGTAAATTATTTATAAATTAGAATGCAGTACAGATTTGAAAATACAGAACTAATGATAAACCAAGTTTTTACTGAAGAGACTATTATTTACTGAGACTTTATACGGGGGACATCACACTTACCAAAAAGTGTGGCACAAATCATAAAGCACATGAAATCTGATATGTGAGACCACTGCTACTGCAGTTTATATAGCAAACAGACAAATAGGTAAATAATTTTTTTTTAAAGCTGCTTCCCAGCAATCATTCAAAATAGTGTGAACATATTCTGTAACGCAGTCACTGTTGGGCTTCATTTCATAAAAAATACCAGCTCTACACTGCAGTTGTGATCCAGAAGGATAGTCAGCAGTCTTTCAGAGAAAATGAGTTTCTGGATAAGAATTTGACAATGAGAAGAGTGCAGTTCAGGATGTGGGTCCCACTGATACCATGGTAGCACACTGTGGTCAAACTGTCTCTAAAGTAAATGCAGCTTCAAATGTAGGGTAGCTATAAGTATCTTAACAACAAACTTTCAACAGAGAATCATTCCACCTTGCTCATAAGATGATTTCAGAGTGTGTAGATGAAATGTTTGCTTTGGTGGGAAACTTATTTTGAATTACAATTGAAAACTACTAAGTGTCATATTCATAACGTAATCTAAAAGTTGTCCAAATCATGCAGTATGTTGTAAGTTTTATATGAAAATTCTAAAACATTTTTAAGTTGATGAAGTTATCTTCATCACATGCGATGTACAATTATGCATTGACTGATCTGAATGTTTTTTTCCAAGAATTTTAACTTATTTTTCTAATAACCCACCTTTAAGAAGCCACTTGGCAAAATGTTCAGTTGCTGTGAGAAGATTAATTTCACAGAATAGTACTAAAACCTACCTTTTTGGATAAAAAACTATGCAAGACCAATGGGTCTATATTATGTGATTGAAGAATCTCATCTTTGAACACATAATAATCGACACATATACAGCGAATGCTGTAGACCACGAATGGCCACGTCCTTGAATTTTTTCATCGGGAAAAAATTCATGTGGCCGTAAAATAAAAAACAAACTTTAAAACACTAACTGGGGGGGCTTTACCCCCCCGATGTGGGGAGCTGTGCTCCCCACATCCCCCTAACTAAGTATACCAACTCCGAGATCACTGTACATTGAAGAAAAGGGCAAGTCCCAATAATGGCCAAGTGAATTTTTTCCCGAGGAAAAAATTCGAGGATGTGGCCATTCACGGTTTACAGCATTCACTATATATGTGTCAATTAATATGTATTTGGAGAACAGATTCTTTAATCACATAATATAGACCCAAGGCCAACAAATGTGGTAGGCACTCAGACAGCAGGCTGAAAAGTTTGGAGAGGAAATATTTAAAATTAACAAAGTCACATGTAATTATTTACCTTATCAAGTATAATTTCATAATGCTATCAGTTCAACAATAATTTGTAGACCAGTGTTTCAGAATATGTGCACTAAAATTAGACCCCCATGAATGGCAATAGTGCTGTACAGCTCCAAGCTCAAATGTGATCCTTTATGTGAGGTTTGAAACTAGTTCTGGGGCAGAATTACTGAGACTGAATGATACATGTCACAAAGTATATAGACTTATACATAATTCTGAAATGTGAGACTGAAAATGTGAATAAATGGTCATCTTTAAATTTTCATAAGAAAACATCAGAACAATAAACTCCATGTGGATTTATTGTAACTGTTTAAAGCAAATCCATGACAGAAACCCAAATCAGAAAAATGTCACACAAACCTGATCTAAAAACAAAAAAATCCTGGAAATGACAAATAAGAGACGGAATTTCATATCCTTTAATATTTATATATGATTACAAAGAGTATATTTAGTACATTCTATTGCCTCATTTAGACATAAAGAGATTTTAATTCATTATTGTCAAGCTTCAAGATTTAATATTATTTTAGTTAAAACCCTTGGCATATTAGGAATAGCCTTGACTATCTCTCAAATGACACTGGCTAGCATAATGAACCAAGTGCCTGGTACGGTAGGAGCGAGTGGCAAATGCTGCTACAAGTTCCTCAAATCTGTATTTTTAGATTAATTCTTATTTTAATTAGATACTCAGCCAGACAGCTATTTACATTATTTACTTGTTAGTGCCTAAAAAGTAATAGCATACCTCTGGTTCTAGAGTAACGTATTCTTCATACTGCAGGTGGCAAGTGTTTGAAAAGTAGGGAAGGATACATCTACACTTGTAACTCTCCTAGCTAATAATTTCATCTACATTTCCTATGTACATCCTGTCTCTTCTTTTCCTTTTTTATGCCCCCTAATATTATTTTTACTCTTTATTTCCCCACTCTCCCATACCTACTCCACTTATTACCGCTAACAACTTCTTATTTCTCACCCTCTCACCCCTTCTACTCCAGCACCTCCTTATCCACTATTTGTTCCATGATATTGATTTTTGAATTAATAATAAACTCAGCAACTTATAGCAGGTCAATATGTTTTAATGCTAAATGATATTGTATTTGTCTTATTTTAACTTATAGTATATGTGTAACATTCTACATGTTATATGTGTATTAATGTTTCTTTTATTCAGTGTCAGTTTTCACCTTTTTATATATATCTTCTCTTCTATATTTGTAGAACTTTTCCCCGAGGGTTCTGTTGAAAATTAAGAAAATTATCCAGTTGGACTTTCCAGGTAAATAAATGTCAATAAATAAATAAATAAATAGTTTTAAATTGGAAAATCTGGCTGGGGAGTGAAAATGGAGAAATGTTCTAATATGTTTATTGCAAGGCTTAACATGCTACTTGCTTTATATATGGATGAGACTTGACTTTAGTGGATTCGGCACCAAACAATGGAAGGACATGGGAGCTTAGCAATTTCATTTATTTATTTGTTTAAACTTATTAACCATGGTAGAGTAATAATAAGAAATAGACCTACTTCATGCTTACTCTGGGTGCCAACAACATACAGATAAACAAGCAAATGACTAATACAAAGCATAGAATAGTACACATATGCAATGTAACATAGGATATGGTAAAAATAAATGACTCTTAATATTCCAGTAAGGAATGTGAAGGTGAACAGTTTAGGAGAAGGTATAAAAAAACAAAAAAAAAACAAATGAAGAGACATGAAAATGAATTTTAGGAAGAAGAAAGGTTTTATATATATATATATATATATATATATATATATATATATATATATATGGAGAGAGAGAGAGAGAGGATAAGAAATAAAGAAACCTTTGAGGGGGACTGAAGGACATTGGGAAAGGAGGGAAGGTGAGAAAGAATTGTAGGTTATTAAATTGCTGAAAGAGTGAGAATAGTTTTTTCTGCAGGTGCTGTTTTGGTATGTTTTGAACTCTGCAGGTGTACATATGTCCCTTATTTCTGTGTGGGGCCTGCCAAATTTTTATCCGGCAACTGGGGAGCAGTGATTGCTACATTTTTTTTGGACACCACATGATACACGGATACGTGAGGGAAGGTTATGATGTAAAGGTATATATTCTTCTATTGTGAATCTGCTTGTAAAATATGGGAAGCAGCACTGATTTAGCACCTTACAGAGTAAAGTTCCTAGAAGGAGATTAGATCTTTCTTGTATTGGGATGCGTTTGACTTTTTAAGGGAAAAACAATGACATTCTCTTCTAGGTGCTGTGGTGATAAGGTGACATATCCAATTAGGTGCTGTTTATAATGAGGTGAGGCTTTTCTTGGAGGCTGTGGCTAATAAGGGGAGGACATATTCTTGTTATTCCATTAGGATAGGTTACATGTGACTTCTTTTCCATCTCTGGAGAGAAAGTAATGGTTTTCCATATCAAGGACATGGTATGATTTATTTATTTATTTGTTTGTTTGTTTATTTATTTTCTAATTTCTAACTGTAAATGTATTTATGGTCTAGCCAGACCCTTAGGTATTTAAAAAAGTGGAAGTTTCTATAGGGTGCTATTAATGGTCTAGAATGGTTACATCAGGATGAGTGGATTTTGGCATTTGTGTGTGCTGAAATGCATAACTTTGTTTTTCTCTGGATTTAGCAGTGACCTTGATTTTAATCAGTCTGTATGGGCAAGGAGATCCTATTGTATATTGCAGTTGTTGTTTGATGATTTACTGAGAAAAGTTGGCTTAGTATATGACCTTTTCATCTGTATAATGGAGGATGTGAAGGTGTGGAATAACAGAGTGGAGCTTTTTGATTTAAACAGAAAACAGTAATGGTAACAGAAGTGAGCCTGAAGTACACCTTTTAAAAATATGTTTTGTTGGAGGTTAGGTAACATATTTTAACAGACAGAGTACATAGGAAGAGAATGTTTTGTAATCGTGTGGGGCTTTGGTACTTATATCACAGACTAGTAGTATGTTGAAAGGAGTAGGTGGGCCACTATATTGAAGGACTTTGTAAGTTTGATAAATATTACCTGTATAAGCTGACTCTTATCCAGTCGCATAATAATATCATCTGTCAAGGACCAGATGACTACATATATTTTGATTTGCCCAGAATCCATGTTGGTTTGGGCACAGTAGGCTGTGGGAAGTTTTATGTTCAGAAAGTTGATTGAATGCATTTTCCCCTGGGTAGGAAGTATAGAGAATGGCCTTAGGTCTGAACAGGTAAGAGGATTTTTGTCCTTTGTTATTGGCTTAATAGTGGTGGTGCTGCGGTAGCGCTGTCGCCTCATAGCAAGATGTTGTTCCATTCGATTCTCAGCTAGAGCGTCTTCTGTGTGGAGGCATACGTGAATGGGGCATGCCTTTGTTGAAGGTTGTGCATCAGGGCTGGTAACCCAGTATGTAAAAATCCACTACCAATCATTAGCGGACCAGAGTTCTGCTGTGGCGACCCCTAACCGGGAAAATCCGAAAGACACAAACAATGCTATCTTTTCATATAGGAAGGAAGACATTTTGAGAGAAACAGAGGTTATAGATGTGTTTGAAGTGGCAGAGAATGTACTCACTACCTGCTTATATAAAGCAGGGGTGTAAGCCATTGGCTCCTAGTGAGTTATCTATGCACCTTAAGCACCATCAGGTTCATAAGTTCATAGGTTGGTACTAGGCTATCGTCCCTAGGACCTGTACAAGCCAAGCCATAACAATTCCCTGGATATTTCTTCCCACAATATTTACTTCCCTGTACCCCTGTCTAGCTGGGCAACTGACGTGATCCCTGAGGTGAATTTCCTATCTCCCATCCAATCATCAAGGTTCCATTTGAAGAGGGCCAAGGAGGTACTCTGCTTGACATGTATAGGCAGACTATTCCAGAGTATGGGGAGTCTCTGGGTCAGGAACCTATCCCTCCAGCATGTTTTATTCATTGTGATGACAAGGTTTAGATCCCTGGAGACTGTGTCTCTGAGGGATTGGGATTTCTTTAAGTGGAGCATGTCCAACAGCTCAGGGTTTGACATGGTCTTGTATGCTAAGCAGAGATCACCTCTGTGTAGACGATATGCCACAGAGTATAGCTGGAGTTTTTTTAGACAGTTAGCATAGGGTACCTGCTTTAGGCCTGTCATTCTTTTAGTGAGGTCTTTCTGCGACCTTTCCAGCTGCTGCAGATGTCGTGTGAGGTACATTACCAAATGGGGCACTGTACTCTATAATGGGTCTAATGAGGGATGAGTACAGTGGGACAATGACCTCCATTTTTCTGGATGAAAAGCCCTTAGTGATGAGGTGTGCCACACAGAAGGATTTCCTGACTATTGTGGCGATGTGGTTATCAAAGGTGAGACCACTGTCCACCTGTGTGCCTAAGTCTCTCATCACACTTTCAGTGTTTAGTGCACTGCCACCTATGTTGTAATTCATGGGTACATGGTTTTTCCCAAAGGGGATAACTATACATTTCTTGGCATTAAGCTTGAGCCCATGGCTCTGGCACCAAGCATCTGTTTCTGTAAAGTCCTTTCGTAGAGTATCCACATCATTTGGGGATTCAATAATGGCTCCCAGTTTGCAGTCATCTGCAAACTTTGATAGCCAGAGTCCTTTAGTGTTGGCCTGTACCTCAGAGAAGTAGATGCCAAACAAGAGCTGTCCCAGGACTGAACCCTGAGCTACTCCACTTGTCACTTGTCTGGAGCTGGATTTGGAGTCTGCTACTTTAGCAGTCTGGGTTCTGTCAGTAAGCCAGTTGGCAACCCATCGAGTGATGTAGGGATTTATGCCCAGCTTAGTAAGTTTATCTATGATTCCAGAGTGGGGAATGGTGTCAAAGGCCTTGGCGAGGTCCAGATAGGCTATGTGGACCGCCTTACCCTCATCCACAGCTCTGTAGACTGATTTGAAGAAGTCAATCAGGTTCAAGAGACAAGATCGGCCCTTCACGAACCCAAACTGGGTGGGATCCAGTGTTTGAAGGTTGCCAGTGTCTTTGTTTATAAGTTCCATGATAATGCATTCCATGCCCTTGCAGATCAGGCTCATCAGACTGATGGGACGATAGTTGTTGGGATCCAAGGTGGATCCCCCTTTGTGGAGTGGGATAACTGTAGCTGTGCACCACTCAGTGGGCACAAAGCCTGAGGTGAGGCTATGATTAAACATGACACTCAGGTGAGGTGCCAGTTTATTTTGTAGTTCATGTAGTACACAGCCCGGGATGTCATCTGGTCCCATGGATGCTGTATTCTTAGCTTTGGAGAGTACGGTTTCTACCTGTGTGGCTGTGATTACCAGAATTTGGCAATCGTTTGGTATTGAGATGGGCCCTTTAGGGGTGAGAGGGGGGTGAAGTTGGCACTAAATTGATCTGCCAGGATATTGGCAATATCCTTGGGATCAGTATATTTAATGCCATTCTGTTGTAGCTCAGAGCATATCTGAGGATTGCCATTTTGACATAACTATAGAATGCCTTGTGGTTGTCTTTGGAATATTTAGCAATTTTATTTTCGTAACTAGCTTTGGAGGATTTTATGAGGGATCTCAGTTTCTTACTGAGGCTGGGAAGGGAGTTTTTTGCATCCTGGGATTTTCCTCTTTCCTGCAACAGTTTCTTTCTTCTGTTGTATAGTTTGTTTATAGCAGGGGACCGCCAGATTGGCTTACTTTTTTTGGAGGAGAGCATCTTGGTTCTATTTGAGATGGCACGATTCATGCACGTGTGGATGTGCTCGTACAGTGCCTTAGTGTAGGATTCAGCAGTCAAACTTTCAGCTCCCACCTGCATGGGTGTCATGAAGTTTGTCACTTCAGACTTGAGTAGCATGAAGTTGGCTTTGGAGACGTTTTTTACGGAGGTTTCCTTACTGGGGGGTTGGGGTGGTATGTGGATGTCAAGGGTGATTTGCTTATGGTCAGACCTGACCAATAAGGGGGTGACCACTGGTGTGGACCATCTATCTCCCATGTTGGTAATGACCAGGTCTAGGATATTAGAGCCCCTGGTGGGACAATAGATTAGTTAATCCAGAGCATTGGAATTTATGAATTCCAAGAACCGTTGTGAAAAGGTGTTGGTACCTGAGTAGTTTTCCCAGTTAATGGCAGGGTAGTTGAAATCACCCAGTATTAGGGTGTTTGGTTGTATCTTAATATTTTCCAGTATGTTTAGAAAGGTGTAGTGAGAATCTTGGGTCATGGTGGGGGCTCTGTAGCAAGCTACAATTTGGATTGCAGTCTTACCTAGTGTTAGTTGCACCTGGAAAATTTCAGATGCATTGTGTTGGGCAACTAGCCTGGAGGTGTGAATATCCTTGGTGAATATGGACACTCCTCCACCTTTAGTGTTTCGGTCTTGGTTTGGTGGCCGAAAAGTGTGGTAAGAGTTGTAGCCTGGTATTGCAGGGGTGCTGTCTGGATACTTGAAGCAGGTCTCAGTTACTTCACAGATATCGATGTTCTCCATTTTTAGGAGTGCCTCAAGAGAATGCATTTTGATGTTTAGACTTCTAGCATTGAGTCGCATTACCTTCAGATCTTGCATGCTTGTATCTGTTATGGTGGTGGTTTTGTCCTTTGAACCTTGCCTAAAAAAGGCACTAAAGCAAGAGCTTTAGCCAGTAACCTGAATCCCAGAGGTGACAGGTGCAGATCATCTCTGGCAAAGCATCATGGATTGTTGATCATGTCGTCCCAGGCAGACAGATACTTGATTACCTTTGAATGACACCAGAAGCTTAGCCAATTGTTGAAGTCAATTATTTTGTCCTTATACTGTGGTATCATTCTTGGCAAAGGCAGGATGCTACTCAGGGCTAGGGTCATACCTGCCTGGGCCACATGATCCAAGAGCTCTTCCATGTCTCTTTTCATGTAGCCCAGGGAGGTACGTCTCAAGAAATTCACTCCAACATGGACAATGACAGAGTCGTATTTGTACTTGTTGTGGAGTGACTTGAGTGCATGCGTTATGTGGCGGATCCTGGCACCCAGTAGGGAGCTGACTGTAATTTTCTCCTTATTCAGCCTGGTGAGTGGGACATCAGTGTGCCTGACTATAGAGTCACCTATGGCTAAAGTGTTGGGTACATTGTCTTGCCTTAGGGGCTGTTGTTGGGTGGCACACTGGTGTTGTGAGCTATGTGTCACTTTGGTTGTGACTGGTGTTTGTTTGCATTTCAGCTTTGCAGGTCCTTGTTGCTTGGGCAGGTTAATGTTAAGGGCCTGTGCATATGTGGGTTTAGTGTTGCTATGTGTGGGTGTTGATGGTGTGGGTTTTGAAGGGCTATGTGTTGCTTGAGGTGTAGTGCAGGTGTTAACCTTCTCCTCTTGACTGTCTAACACAATCTTGGCTGGAGAGAGCTTTGCTTCCAGTTTGGCTATGTAAGTGCATCTCTCCCAGGTTGTAGTGTTGGGTGGTAGGAGGAGAGGATTGTCTGTGTACATGAGGCAGTTGCTGCATTGCCCCCGTATGCCCAGACTCACCAGGTGGACAGGAGAAATCACCGGAAGCTGACCCTTGGACATGCCTAGTTAGGTGCTTTTTTGTAAAGTACAAGAGCTGTTTTCCCTTATCTTTGCAAGGTACTTTGCAATTTTAGGCTGTTTAGTGCCTACAATTAATTTCTCCTTATTAATAAGGAGAGTTGAGAGCTTGTATCAGTTTACGGCTTCCTAGTGCTTTCCAGCAGGTTCTAGAGCAAGTGCCTAAACTCTTAAATGCTGAGTTTAGGCACAGTGTTCAAAACCACAGCATGATAGTTGGGAGATATCTATCTATCTTTCTTTCTGTCTAGCTAGATATAAACAACTGCAGTGAAGCTTTATGGGGAATCCATGTGTTTTTGTTTCAAGGATTAGAGAGTAATGAATCTAATGCATGCCTTGTCCTGGCATGGGGATTTGACATTGGGAATAGCAACCCTTCCAGACTCCCATTTCAGTTTTTTTTTTTTTTTTTTTGGTGAGGAACTAACTCATTGAGTAGGACGATGAATGGGAAAGAGTTTTTAAATGTTGTTACTATTATGGAGGATGCTGACAAGTAGGAAGAGAATGCTGCAATAAACATTTTTGCACTCCTCTAGCTGGGCTGGCACTTGTTTTTTTTGTTTTAATCCGATTTTCCCCAAAATAATTCAGTCTTATATAAATCTATGCCACAGATCATATATGCTATACATACTGCTGATTACCTGTTATATCTACATGTTAATCAATGCATGCTGTGCAACAGATGATGGCAACCTGCAGGGTAGGCCTGACTTCTGAAGTCCAATATTACAGCTGGTTCTATGGATACACTATCAATCCTTTCTCAATGATATTGTGCCGGGAAGTCTCAAGCTAATCATGAATTGCCTTTGTGCAGTTAGAGTATATCTCTGTTTGTGGACATTAGTGAAATGGAAGACATTTCCATATTAGGCCAGGTCATTACTCCTAAGGAAGGTCTGGTAGTACTTATTTGTGAGTATCACTACTACAGCTGGGGCATATGCTGTTAACTGTATACAACAAAATAAACAATTTATTAAACAGCCTTCTGCTCAAAAAGTGAGAAACTAAATAAAGAAGCCCATTTGATTTCTGCATTGCAAAATGTAATATATTTATTATTATTCGAGTAATGGAGCCAGTTTGATATATCATATAATTTTGATTCTAGGATTGCTTTGAGGTTAAATATCCTTATTGCTTTGTGCAACAATTTACAGTTCTTTAAATTACTTCCTAATACATAAACATGGCCTAAATCCACCAATAAGACCCACTGTCCAGAGGCTGGTCTATAGAACCCTTCTCCATATATGTAGAGAGATATCTTAGGCTAGTTCTGGATAAGAATGAGTATGTCATGAGAGATACAAAACTGTTCTTGATGGATTTGTATACTTTTAACAGCTCTATATCCTCTGATTTAGAATTTTATTTTGTAAATCTTGATGTTCAGTCTCTTTTGACTATCATATCGAATACTATAGGGGTAAAGTATATTCAGGAATATCCCACTAGGTATAATGAATATAGTGAAGCATGCATAGAATTGATTTGCCTGTTCCTAGAGGTAGTCTTGGAAAACAGCGTGTTCTTGTTTGATAAGAATATATACTTACAAAAAGATGGTGCAGTTATGGCACCTCGTGTGTCAATACCTATGTCAGCATGTTTTTAGCATTATGGGAGGTTAACACTCTTTTCCCCATGGAACTTTATAGGAAACATATATCGTTGTATCTTCATTTCGTAGATGATCTCTTTTTGATATGGACAGGTGACCAAGGGGAGCTAGAACATTTCCTTCAAAAGTTGAATAGAGTTACTGAGTATCTTAAATTTACAGTGGCATATTCGGTTAATAAGATTGCTTACCTGGATGTGTATGCTGAACGTTTAAGCAATGGGCTAGTTAATACTGGAGTTTATAGAAAAAGTTGTTACAGGAATACTCTGCTTTATAGACAAAGTATGCATCCCCAGTGTATATTCAAAAATGTTATAAGAGGGCAAGGCATGAGGATTTCAAGGTTGAATGCCATAGAAGAAGGATTCCACTCTGAATTATCTGACTTGAAAGAGAAATTTAAGAATAGGGATTGTACAAAAAATGAACTTTGAAAGGAATTGATAGATATAACTGAATTAAGGGAAAGTGGAGCACATCCCTATTATGCTGATATGTTGGATATAGATGTTGGAAATAAAGTAAGTAGTGAATATAGTGAAATAAAAATCCCTATGTTCTACACTAGTGACAGTAAAGCAATATCAGATATTATAAAGAAAAATTGGGGTATCTTGACGGCTGATCCCATAATTATAGATATAGTGGGCAATGTACCCAAGTTCAGATTTAAGAACAAACAAAATCTGAAAAGATTGTTATGCTACCTTAGGAACAGAAGTGAACATTTGTTATCCATCAATGCCTCTACCCATGCAAGTGGTAGTTGTAACTTCTGTTCCTATATCAACTCAAATGGGCATTTTATACACCCAGATACAGGCCAGGGATTTAGGTTTACTGTGACAGCTACATGTCAGACATCACATGTGATTTACTTAGTGGTTTGTCACCTGTGTGGTTCATTTTATGTAGGAAAAATGGACAGACCCCTTAAAGATAGAATTTGTGAGCACCTCTATAGTATTAGAACACAATCTGGTATTAGTGTACTTTCTAAACATGTGATTTCTAGGGTGATTCACATACTTTTAAGTTTATGGTTATAGATGTGAATGTTCCTACCTTAAGAGAAGGGGATGTTAGGAGTTTCACAGAAAGTAAAGAAGTGAACTGGATTTTAAGACTTAGAGCTGATAAGGGTCTTGGTCTCAATGAAAAAGCATCTCTGAGACCTACCCTAAAATCTAGAAGAATAACTATTTATTAATGCATTTTCTTTATAAGTATATACATATATATAAAGAATTTTTAAAGAAATTTCATATATATATGTTTACAGCTTTATTATATGAATATGGGTCTATATTAAAACCCCGAAAGGACTTAACATCGAATGTATGTACATCGACACATGAAGGTCGATGTACATAAACAGCAAAACATGTATTCGGCGAAAATCAAACGCCGAACGTGTTACATCAAGCAAGAGCACCTCACAGGTACGTTCAAACTAACATAAAAAACTGAAATTAACCCACTTTTGCAGGGGGCAAGCTCCTTCACCCCCCATATGGGGGATGAACCCCCCATACCCCGCTACTTAAATATACCAACTCCATAGACAGCACTACAGTGGGGAAAAGGATATATTTTCTTACCCCACAATCACGCTGCTGGCTAAACAAATACGTTCGGTGTTGTAATTTTCACCACTTATGTGTTTCAATGTTTATGTACATCGAATTTTATGAGTCGATGTACATACATTTGATGTTAAGGTCTTTCGGGAATTTAATATAAACCTATATATTTTTATAGGTTCTTTATGGAGTGTTGTAAGAAGCTTGAACTTTAAGAAGATGCTTATACTAATTGCTTTCAAGATTTGATTAGTTTAATGTTTATATTTAAATGGAGTTTTTAATGTGGGTCTCTTGTTGGTCTGATGAAGCTATTAGCGAAAGTGCTTATCATTTTTTTACAATAAAAGATGTTTTATGGTTCGACTGCTGCCTGGTAGCTTCACTGCTATACTTATTGCCTTCTTCCTTGAAAATAAACAATTTATTAAACAGCCTTCTGCTCAAAAAAGTGAGAAACTAAATAAAGAAGCTCATTTGATTTCTACATTGCAAAATGTAATATAATTATTCGAGAAATGGAGCCAGTTTGATATGTCATATCATTTTGATTCTAGGATTGCTTTGAGGTTAAATATCCTTATTGCTTTCTGCAACAATTTACTGTTCTTTAAATTACTTCCACTTGTTGGTATTTAGTTTTATTGGCTCTTTATCTCTTTGCACTTCAAGCTTCTTTATTTCATGATTTGATTTATATTTTATTTCATGGTTATTACAACACCTGCTACAATCTTCTGTGCAGAATGCATTTAAAATGATTGCATAAAGTAACATGCACAGAAATAATAGCAGTAATTCCTGAATATATATGAGTTCATTTACTCTCGAAATGTCAGCTCACCAGATTCCTTCAACACACGCTGAATCTTTGTTATATTAGTGAACACATCCTTTTATGTCTGCATTTTAAATCAAATGCAAGTATTATTGCTAGTAAGATTACGGAAATCACATTTTTTTGAGATTTAGATAACTCTACCAAGCATAATGTCTCAACTATCTAACATTTTGCAGAATGGTCAGATTTTTGCGTCTTATTTTTAGACCATTCCTTGCAAAATTTGTAGTTTTCTGGCAAATCATTGAGGATTTCATAAACCAAATAATAGACATTTGATTTTCAGACTTCATGTCCTTTAGGAAATGGAAATGTAATATAATTCTGTTTTTTTAGCAACTGCCTAAGTGTAAGTTTAAAAGAGCAATATTTAAAATATGCCCCTGATTTTCGGCCTTTGTCCACCTATTATTTGTGCCTTTGTCCAGAATTCTTATTATTGAAAAAATTCCAAATGATTGTTCAAATAAGTCAGTTTTTGTTCAGACTATGTCATCTATGATGAAGGACGATCAAAATGTTGTGGGTTCTCTTCTCACATCAGATACATAAGCTCATCTGCTGATACTAACCCAGAGGTGTGGCCTGAAAGGTGTTGTACAACTGAACTAATAATGTTAAACTTAGGTTCTGACTCCCTGTTGCATGGGTGCTAAATGAGTTTTGCCGATGCCCCAGCTAGCTCTCCTCATTCCTTGTAAATACCACCTTTAGTCATAACTGAAAATGGTTCTTTAGACTGGTACACTTACTTGATTATGTTAAGATCACAAATAACTTAATTTTATTTATTTATTTATTTGCAGTTTGTTAACCTGGAAAGTCCACTTGGCAATACAGAGTCAGTTTTCAGTGGAGGCCTGGAGAAAAAAGTTCCTCAGTATGATAAAAAGCAAACATATATAATGGCAATATACAATTATCAAAACAAATTAGATTACCAAGTTAAAATACAAAAAAAAAGCAGTTAGTATCAGTGGCCAGACAAATGTCAGTGACAAATTATATATATATATATATATATATATATATATATATATATAAGTATATATATATATATATATAAGTATATATATATATATATATATATATATATAAGTATATATATATATATATATATATATATATATATATATATATATATATATATATATATATATATATATATATATATATATCTATAGGTTTACTATGAAAATTGCGAACGGAGATGCTCCACAGATGGAACACTCAAAACATGGATGTTTGAATGTCCAGCTTGCTGAATATCTCCACGTCAAAAGTACATCTCAGTGAATGCACTGTGCATTTGCTGATATGAACTTGAAGTACTATACAGACATCGCGGTACAGCACGGTTTGGAAAATTCATCCCTTTCCTCACTGTAGTGCAATCTCGAAGTTGGAATATATAGTTAGCAGGGGGCGTGGGGGTGCAGGGGTGCAAAAATGTGATGTTGGGTGTAGGAGTTTAGTTCACCTGTGCTCCTACACAGATATCACATGATGTGTTCGATTTTACTGTCATATCTGCTGAATTCGCTCAGCTGATTCGACATTGTGCTTTGCGGAATGTTTTTTTTTCATAAATGTGGTTCAGTGTTCAGAGTGGAAATTATTTTGTTCCGTGACATTATGATAGCAAACATATATATATATATATATATATATATATATATATATATATATATATATATATATATGGGATCACTACTAAATCTCGAATTACGGAATCTCGAGACTCTGAATACTGAAGACCAGAATCTCGAGATTCCATTATATTGAACACAAAATAAAAACATTTTTGAAAGCATATGCGGGGGGGCAAGCCCCCGTGCACTCCCCCACACCCCCTGCAACTTAAATATACCAACTCCAAGATCACACCACAGTAGAGTTAATGGCAAAATAATGCCGTGCAGACCGGAACAGAAATTTTGCCATTCACTCCACTGTAGTGTGATCTTGGAGTTGGCATATTTAAGTGAAGGGTGTGTGGAGAGTGCAGGGGGTCTTGACTCCCTGCATACACCTGTCTAAATTTTTTTTTTTTTTACAATTTATTTATTTTTTTTTACTTTCGAGATTATGGAATCTCGAGATTCTGGTCTTAGGTATACAGAGTCTTGAGATTCCATAATTCAAGATTTAGTAGTGATCCCATATATATATATATATATATATATATATATATATATATATATATATATATATATATATATTTTTTGTAGAGAATGATTATGGCATGGATGAATTTTAGATAAATACAGTAGAGAGAAAAATGTATCATTAGTAGTAGGTATTTAAGGAGGCTAAGTGCTAGTACAGTTCCACATGTAAGATAGGTATGTGTGCAGAGAAATTTTGAAGGGAGCAAGATTTGGGGCTGTTCTAATAGCTACTGATATCATGCAACACAGTTCTGTAGAGCAGAATAATCTTCTTTATTGTAAGGAACACACATACATGACAGACTAAGCAATTATGGTCTTGTCTCTTAAAACACAACAATCTTCATTTTTGTATATTGTAAATGCTTCCAAGAAGAATATTTTGTTTCTATTAAACTGTAGCCTCTGTTCAATTAAAACTAAAGACATTTGTATTATTTTGCTTACTATGAATGTGCAGATCCCTTACCTGTGTCTTTTCCTATTAGGCACAAGTTCTGAACTTCCACTTTGGAACTTTCTGCACTGGCAATATTCACCTTGTCAGTGAAAGAAAACTAAAGCCAGGCCCAGTTTGTCAGGATCCATCTTGAAACAAGATGGATTCAAAAAAGAGTAAATATTATGTATACACTAAACACTTTCCCATCTTATACTTCTCTCCTTCACAATCCCCCATCTGATGCTATTTTCTAATGACTGGGCAATGACAGCAGATTTTAAAATGGGAAAACACTTTTTCGCATGCAATCAGACATTCATCGTATGCTGTTTCTTTATGTCCTTGATATGTAAAATGCTTATACAGATGCTTATCAAAAATGGTTTAATGAACAATTAAAACACATGCCTATGCTTAGATGGAATGAAAAAGACATTTCAGATATTGTTCAGTTTCAATCCCTGTCCCAAACAAATTATCATAAATCTATCTAAAGGTTATTAATAGAATGTCCTCACTATCCTCTGCACCATTCTGTAAAATTTGTAGATGACTGTGCATGACATTCTCATTATCATGAATAAAAGAGCAGCACTCTGTTGATGAGTACACATGTATCACCCTAAAAGCTTGGGTAAAATCAAATGCCATTCTGTTTTGCATCACCATACTGTGCATGGCAGTTATTTCAATTGAAATCTGATGTATTGATTCAGAAGTAGCATTGCTTACTATTTCTAATACTTTAGGCAGTTTTCATAACTCCCAAATTGACTTTATTGCCCTGCAAGTGGGCAGAAGTCCTGCTCCTGAAATAACAATCATCTAAATCCACATGTGCTAATCCTTTAAATGCAGTCTTTTCTTACAGTGTGATGGCGAACCTATGAAGCATCTGTTTTCCTGACTGGATTTTTAATGTCATTTGCCTCCCTGCTTCAGTGAAAATTGTGAATTTTCCCACTAGGTTAAGTCTCTGTATGTCAAACAGCAGGTATAATATAACCTGTGTAACAATGTCCCAACCAGTATGTTGGTAACCAGTGGTAGCCTTCATCTCCACAAATATAATAAAACTCATGTAACGCTGCCATGCTCAACTCTCCAGCCCCATCATATATGTCTTGAGAAAAACTGCAGTTGCTCCATCTGACATAAAGTGCCCCATTTTAATGTAGCAGGTATGTCCCTTTACAATCACTGATAAAGTGGAACCAGTCTAAAGGGGTTAGTATTATGCACATAATTATGTTTAGCTTTCTCATTTCTGGTTAAAAAGATTATACAAAATGTTGCTCCAATTTCTGCCTCAGGTTCTGGTGGTGGAATTAGGGGAATAACTGCATTGTATATAGTTTGTATATGTTCACACACTCAGTAGTTACTGACATTCATTTCTTCCATATATATATATATATATATATATATATATATATATATATATATATATATATATATATATGTACACACAATGCAGCAAAGAAAGTATTAAACTTAGGATGCAAGTCTGGTGCTCTTCGCTCAATTTTATCCAAATATCCATCTATAATTTAAGTCAAATGCTTATCTCTGATGAAAAAAAAATGTTAAGTTCTTACAGTTCTGATGGCTCCTGATGAAAGAAGAAAATGCAGTAAAATGATGAACATCAAAATAGTAGTCCCATTAATAAATCCATATAAATATCAAGCAGACCAGAGCTGGAGGTGGTTGTTGAAGATTTGCAAACATGGATAACGAACTTTCTTTTTGTAGTTCATATGACATTAGTCTCCAAACAAAATCAGTCCTGAACTCTGAACTGTTTGCAGTTCCACAAGCGATGTTTAGTCACTTGAATAATTGCCAGGATCTTGGACTGATTTTCACTCATTGTTCATTGTAGGTGACATTGCTGGATCATTAATTCTCACATCCAATAATGTTATTGTTGTTGTAGAAGAATCACTAAGCCTTGTTTCTGACCACAATGTTGTTGTTGTTGTGTCTTTTGGCTTTTCCCAGTTAGGGGTCGCCACAGCGGAACTCCGGTCCGCTAATGATTGGCAGTAGATTTTTACGTGCCGAGTTGCCAACCCTGATGCACAACCTTCAACAAAGGTACGCCCATTCACGCATGTCTCCACACAGAAGACGCTCTAGCTGAGAATCCAACAGGACAACGTCTTACGGTGAGGTGACAACGCTACCGCAGCACCACCACTGAATCACTAGGTCTAATCTCTGGATATGTTGATTTCCCTGTTTTTTTCTTCTGGCGTGGAATGCAATGGGGTCATCATCAATGAAATAAATGATGTCATTGGCATCTCTTTGATAACTGTCACTAGGGAGGGCTTTCTTGGCATGTGACTAATGAATCTAAGTGGGTGATTCTTCATTTAGAATGGCTGTAGCATTTGTACGCAAACCTAGGATGGGTCCTTTCCAATTTCCATCTTGGTTGGAAAGAGTGCTTTCTTGAAAATATTCTGATGAATTCCATGCCCCCTGGTGAAGCATCATAATAGGAGGTTGGATTTGGCTGCTCTTGAACTTTTATAATTCTGGAGTGTATGTGCTGTGTGAAGAAAGGTGAAGGCTGCCAGGCTAGCTAGATATAATTTTGTAGATATTTCTGTCATTTGTAAATATTAATGGAAGCCACAGGCTTGTTCTCTTAAATGTGAAAAGACTGTAGTGGATGCTGAACTGAAAAAATGTAACAACAGTGCACTCTGCTGTAAGAAAGCTGATAAGTCAAGCATTGTGAAATTCTTTGATCTAAAACTCAGAGCTAAGATGTCTAGAGGGAGGCACCCTGTCTATTGTTTTGAGGCCAGAGTTAATGGCTAGAATTTACATGTATAATTTCTTTTATTGCTCTGGCTTCCTGACCAGCTGCAGGATCAAAGGGGCTATTAACCTCTGAATTTCTGTTTGCCTGGGAACCAGAATGAAATGATGTAATCTGAAATAAATCAGTGGTACTGTGTTATCAATTTAAGGATGGAGAGAATGAAGGCATTTGAGCATTTGTCTTGAGAACATCCAACATCACCAGCACTGTCTTGCTCTATATGTAAGTTTATTTTAGAACTGTGTTTTCTCTTATATATAGCTAGGAAATGGGAAGATTAGGTTATTTTTTTCTGTACTGATGTCAGAACTTTTCTACTGTATTATTTTAAGTATTTCTCTGTGATCTCTGAACTCTTGACTAGCACTGTGTGGTAAGAAGTATTGTCTTGTATTTTTATTATTTATCATTAAATATTTTTAAACCTTTCAACTGTGGCTGTTTCATGTAGAGATAATTTAAGCTCTAAGAGTACATTGCATGTATATGGTGATACTGTACCAAGTCACTCCAAATAACCCTTGATTGTTCAGTTGCACTTACCATTTGGATAATAATATTGCACAGTATAATTAGACACCCTTTCATAAGGGCCTTTTGGCAGCTGATCAATATTAGTGGGTGGTGGCAAGTGGTACTACCGTATAGTCTGGGTTAAAGGGGCACAGCTGGAGAACCTGTGCCAGTATTCCTCAGGAGTGCTTTTATGGTTGTATATAACTCTTATCCCAAAGTGTGTGTGTGTCAGCTACTTGGGCAGAGACACGAAGCACTGGCTGGACAGAGAGGGTGCTGGAGGTTTTAGCTTGCCCACTAGGCTGAGATCCGGACCCTATAGCTGTGCCAGTGTGGAGTCTTATTGAGGACCTGGAGAGAAAGGGAGAAACCAGCCCCAGACTAACTGTGATCTCTGTGTGCTCTTAACATGAGGAAGTTGTACTTTACTGTATGTGTATTTATTATCCTTTCCCTATATGGATGCCCCTCACTGGTGTTAGTGGTGAGGATAGAGGCTCCTTGATTGCTGGGCCAGTGCACGGGCATTACATGCTGCATAACATGAAGAGAACACTTATAATAAATAAAAACAGATTCATCAACATTTTGTAACTCAGAAATGTTTGGGCAAGGATGTTGCAGATATTCTCATAGGTCTTCCCATTAGAATTTCATGTGGAGAATACTTCCTAGTACTAGTAACTGCACTATGTGCACTAAATAATACTAGAGACAATGCCTCTAGCCATCTCAGACTAGTTTCTTCACACTATTTGTAAATCTAGTTTTTAAAGTCTGATTCATTCTTTCAAAAAATCCTAAAGCTTGGGGCCTGTGTGGGCAGTAATATTGTGTGTTTACTTGTAAAACATTATATACTTGTTGTACAACCTGACTTGTAAAATGAGTCCCACTATCAGAGTAAATACAACAAGGAACACCAAATATGGGTATACTCTTGCAAAAGTTTCTTGGTGACTGTAGTCACATAATTCCTAAAACAAGGGTAAACCTCAACCCATGCAGAAGATATCTGCAATTAATATAGGAAATTTATGTTTTTCAAAACTGAAAAATTTCACTGTAATCCCACTGTGCACAACAAAAATGTCCCAACAGCTTTTTCAAAGCCTGTGTAGGGACAGGGACACTTTTTGATATATTGTACTCTAAACACATAATACAGTTATTTATAAAATGCTGATTAAATTCAGAAATGTAAGAAGTATACAATAAAATAAGAAATGCCTTATTAATGCATTTTCCC
>NC_056733.1:547545775-547600775 GCF_019279795.1 Protopterus annectens
CTGTATTACGGTGGCGAATAACATAAAAAACAGTTTGACAAATAAATAATGTCTACAGGACACCTGGCTTATAGCCACCTTAAGCACACACCAAAAGTCACCTACACACTTTCTCCACAAGTGTCTCCCTTTTTCTTCCAATTTACATAAATTACTTTTCCTTCCCATCACTCCCCACCACCTTTTCACACTGACCCACTATTTCCTCCTATTTCCTCTACTCAACCCCCTTTTCTTTCACTTTGAAACATAAAGTTGCACTATTTTAATGTTGGATAAAGATCTTTATTTTAATATCATGCGTCCTTAGAATTTTACATATTATACCGTTACTCTATGTTGTTTGTATTCATATAGTAGAATTTCATTGGAACTTTACATATTAAAATATTATTCTATGTTGCCTCTACTTTTATTGCATTGTTTTCCTTAGGACTATGTGTTACATTACTGTATGTATACTTTTATTGCACTGTTTTCCTTAGGACTATGTGTTATATTACTGTATGTATAATTTTATTGCACAGTTTTCCTTAGGACTGTGTTACATTACTGTATGTATACTTTTATTGCACTGTTTTCCTTAGGATTATGTGTTACATTACTGTATGTATACTTTTATTGCACTGTTTTCCTTAGGACTATGTGTTACATTACTGTATGTATACTTTTATTGCACTGTTTTCCTTAGGACTAAGTGTTACATTACTGTATGTATACTTTTATTGCACTGTTTTCCTTAGGATTATGTGTTACATTACTGTATGTATACTTTTATTGCACTGTTTTCCTTAGGATTATGTGTTACATTACTGTATGTATACTTTTATTGCACTGTTTTCCTTAGGACTATGTGTTACATTACTGTGTGTATACTTTTATTGCACTGTTTTCCTTAGGACTAAGTGTTACATTACTGTATGTATACTTTTATTGCACTGTTTTCCTTAGGATTATGTGTTACATTACTGTATGTATACTTTTATTGCACTGTTTTCCTTAAGACTATGTGTTACATTACTGTATGTATACTTTTATTGCACTGTTTTCCTTAGGACTATGTGTTACATTGCTGTGTGTATACTTTTATTGCACTGTTTTCCTTAGGACTATGTGTTACATTACTGTATGTATACTTTTATTGCACTGTTTTCCTTAGGACTATGTGTTACATTACTGTATGTATACTTTTATTGCACTGTTTTCCTTAGGACTAAGTGTTACATTACTGTATGTATACTTTTATTGCACTGTTTTCCTTAGGACTATGTGTTACATTACTGTATGTATACTTTTATTGCACTGTTTTCCTTAGGACTGTTACATTACTGTATGTATACTTTTATTGCACTGTTTTCCTTAGGACTATGTGTTACATTACTGTATGTATACTTTTATTGCACTGTTTTCCTTAGGACTATGTGTTACATTGCTTTGTGTATACTTTTATTGCACTGTTTTCCTTAGGACTATGTGTTACATTACTGTATGTATACTTTTATTGCACTGTTTTCCTTAGGACTATGTGTTACATTACTGTATGTATACTTTTATTGCACTGTTTTCCTTAGGACTAAGTGTTACATTACTGTATGTATACTTTTATTGCACTGTTTTCCTTAGGACTAAGTGTTACATTACTGTATGTATACTTTTATTGCACTGTTTTCCTTAGGACTATGTGTTACATTACTGTATGTATACTTTTATTGCACTGTTTTCCTTAGGACTATGTGTTATATTACTGTATGTATACTTTTATTGCACTGTTTTCCTTAGGACTATGTGTTACATTACTGTATGTATTTTTATTCTCATTGTTTGGATGTTTTCTCCCTGGTCCTCTGCTGAAAAGAAGCTTTCCTTACCCACTCAGACTATTAAATAAATAATAAAATAAATAAGGAGTATTCCTACACCTTTGTTCTGGCTGTCACTGCCTCCTTATAGATCACACTAACAATATGTGGCATCAGACAGCAGAACACATTACAATGCTAGTCTAAGCAGTTGCACTTTTGAGAAGTTCAGGATGGATTTAAATTACACGCAAAAGGATAACTTGTGAAGGAGAAATCCATTCATAGGAGTAACTCAGAAACCCAAAAAGTGCTTGAGCTGGTGACTGGTCACAGTTTCTTCTTTCTGAGTTTAAAAGGATGTTTGAGCACTCTTTCACACATTCAACTTTTGTTTAACATTGAATGAATTTGTAAATAGTCTTAGTACACTTTGGCACTAGCAGTTTATTGCAGTATTTCCATCCTAACATAAGTGATAGCTTTAACAGTTAGACTTTAACATTTCTATTTAAGAATTGGATATAAAGCCAGATGAGAGAGGGGGAAATGGTGGATCACTGGTAGGAGGGATGTTAATTTTGTAATGGATTGGTATGGTGAGGTGCCACACAACTTACTGTTATTGAAACTTCGCTAACAGAAGTGATGAATAGTCCTTAACACCTTACATGACCATGTACCTCATCTGCCTGCTTATGCCCAAAGAGCTGTGTATATATCTGTGGATATAGCATACCCAGAACCATTACACAGAGTACAGTATCACCTTTACGGTAAGCTTGGTTATGCCATTTAGGGACTGACTGACTGTGCTATTATAAAATAACCATGCAGTTTTATTGCATGGCCGTAATAACTGTAGCATGTCTTTCCACACAAATTAATGCAAATGCTTTTTTTTAACATTGTTCAAAATCAAACATGCAAATACAAAGAGACTGAAATATTTAAGATATTGAAATCAATGTTCTTTGTTCTCATTACTTTTTGACACTTCTAAATTTCAGTCCACTGGAATCTGTAAGCCAGACATTTCATTATTTCAGGATATTCAGGAATATGTTTCAAAACTTTACACACTTGAGTGTATCAGTAAACTAAAGCTTGGGAAATACTGACAATAGAGAAGAAATGCCCTGCAAAACTAGTGGCAGCATTTCTGGTGATCTCTGAAGGGAAACATGCTTCAGCCTGTACCCAAATGCTTGTTTTCTAATAAACTGTGGTGACGTGCTGTGAAGTGAATTAAGTTAGAGCCCCCTGATGGTATCCATTTGAAATGCTGGGACCCACTAAAGTGAGTCCTGAAACTCAGCAAGTGAATGTCTGGAAAAACAGACTTACATATAGTAAGTCCGAGATGGCCATTTATCTGGATATTTCCTTTTCTCCAAGGTATGCTGATCTCACAGTTAGTATATATAAGTTTCAGGGATGAGGAGAGCTTGTCCCCTTCAACATGGGGTGCAGGATGGCTTGCCCCCTGCAAAAAAGAAGTTCAAATGAGAAGAGCAATGTTTGAGATTTGCTCTTCTCTGGGATTTTCATTAATTTTTTCTTTTGCTTTTCATCACTCGACATTTTGAATGCTGACATTTCAGTAGGGCACTTTGCTAGATGACGCTCAAAAGTATATGAAACAAGAAATATTAGAGAAAACAATTGCTTACAATATTTACAATATCAGCAGTTCCAGAACAATGGCAACAAATGATGACAACTATACTTTTGCTAATATCAGAAAAGCATTTGTTTACTAATGATAATCATAATACAGGAACCTTGTCCTTGAGACTGCTTAAGGTATTGTAATTTACTGTGCATTTTTGCAACCGAATTTAGGAGAACACAAATAATGAAAAATGCATGTAAGTTTAGAAAACATGAGATGTTTATATAATAATAATAAACTATAACACCTATTTGTTAGCCTGTTAGGCTCACTGGAGATACAGTCCCTTCTCAGATGTAACCCAGAAGCAATGTCTGGTTAAGTAACTTGCTTAGGGTTACACGTAGGCTGAAGGAAACAAACCCTGTACCACAGGAACTAAATGTCACAGCCTTAGCCCTCTGTGCCAACTGCCAGATAAATTGTTGCAGCATGAACTGCATAAAGTATATGTATTAAGCATCAGTACTACCTGCTATAGAAATGCCACAGTATACTTGTAACAACCGAATACTAACTGTAAGGGTATTGGCCGAATGAATTATTTTTAACTTGGTTTTGGTACCATTCATTGAACATGTACTGCAGCTGGTAGGGGGCATTTACTGTGCACTTACAGTTATTTTATTTCATCTTGAAAGCTGATTTTACATCTCAGTGTGCTACCGTTATTTTCTTTTCTTATGGCAACAATTATGTGATCCCTTTGGTTTCATGGATTAGCAAGCATCTGTTCCAAGGGTTCACAGTCAGTCTTTAATTAGTTCAGTCCCTCCATCATCTTTTTCCATTGGATGAAGAGAAATCTGTACTAAAAAGTTTTGACAGTCATGCAGCTGATGAAATGGGCTAGAAAATAAGCAGCTGTGTGGAACCCTAGCGATAGATTTTGTTCGTATATGAACGCGGCACTAGGACATTATTAGTGCTGTGTGGAACCCTAGCGATAGATTTTGTTCATATATGAACGCAGCACTAGGACATTATTAGTGCTGTGTGGAACCCTAGCGATAGATTTTGTTCGTATATGAATGCAGCACTAGGACATTATTAGCCCACAACAGTGAGCTGCAAAGCTCTGTAGTTGCAGACAGAATGCACATTTTGTGCAGCTGAATATGAACTTTTCTGATGAGGTTCGGGTTATGTAACAGTCACGCACAAAAGCTTCAGGTTACCTTACTAGCTGTTACACTTTTGACAGGCTTAATTTTAAAATGCAGAAATGATTACTGTAGACTCAGGCTGTGACATTCAACATTATATCATTCCTCATTCAAAGATTGGAAAGGGATACATATATAACAACAGTGAGTGCTTCTTGGTTTTCTTTTTTTTTTTTTTAAGCCTACTTCTACCTCCAGCTGCAACTGTCCAGCTATATACCTGAATAAACTGAAGCACACTACAGCTAAATTGTATAGCTTTACAAATGGGACCATTCCATTTCTGTGATATATCACAGAATTCCACAAGCCTGATATATAAAGAACATACCAAAAGGCCTTTAATGGAATACCACAGTTAAAATAGTCAAGCTGTACAATTTGGTGAGACATACCTGATACAGATTCCCTCCGAATCAGCTTTTAACCTAGGTCTGTCAATGTTATTGTCTTAGTCAAATCAGGTATTGATAGTGCAATAAGAACAGGTGGGATTCTCTACAACCCTGTTTTTCCTGAGGAAACATGCTTGCTCACATTTCTGGTTGTGCGCTTATTGGTTTGAAAAGCTATGACATCAATGGCAGTTAAAGCCACTGACCGTTTTATGGCACTTTAAGTTGTTTAGTTTATCACCTCTACAGCCTTCTGCAGAGAAGCTTATAGAAAAGCAAAATTGCATTACATATCCCAAGCTGCACCTTAATGCTACTATCCCACAGTCTATACATACACACATCTCACTCTCTCTCTCTCTCTCTCTCACACACACACACACACACACACACACACACACACACACACACACACACACACACACACACACACACACACACACACACTCACATACCCACCCTCACACACCCACCCACACACACACACACACACACTCACACACACACCCTCACACACCCACACACCCACACACCCACACACCCACACACACACACCCACACACCACACACACACACACACACACACACATACACACACACACACCACACACCCACACACACACACACACACACACACACACACACACACACACACACACCACACACACACACACACACACACACACACACACACACACACACACACACACACACACACACACACACACACACACACACACACACACACACACACACACACACACACACCCACACACACACACACACACACACACACACACACACACACACACACACACACACACACACACACACACACACACACACACAGACACTCACCACCCACACACACCCACCCACACACACACACACACACACACACACACACCCACACACCCACACACACACACACACACACACACACACCCACACACACACACACACACACACACACACACACACACACACACACACACACACACACACACACACACACACACACACACACTCACACACACACACACACAGACACTCACACACCCACACATCCCACTTTTAGTTACGTGCTTGTGCTCCCTCCTTTACTTATAAAGTGACATGCTGTACAAATGCTTGGTATAGAGTTATTGATTATTTAATCTGCTGACTTTATCATCCTTTATCCTGACTGACTGTTATCTTTGTCCTGCTCTATTAGATGTAAATCAGGTTCTGGAAGTGATGTTCGTATTATTGTAATTCTGTTTGCCATAATCTTGGTAACTCAAATCAAACTTCTATATCCTCCTGAAATTTGATTTTAGTTTGAGGCATCTTACCAAATGTCCCTTGAATCAGCCTTTCTTTTTACAGTGCCTAGTGACTACTAAGGTTTGGTGTCTTTACAAAGACCCTAAGACCTTGTCATTGCAAATATTTCTAATGTGTAGAAAAGAAATGCATGAACAGTGTAACAGAAGGTCAAAGGATTATATTTTTTATTATTCTTTTTTTCTTGTTTTCTTTCCAGACTGCTGTGCACGATTTCTGTTTAATGCCTTCCGGTTTTCATTTGGGCTATTAAAGTTATATTTGCTCCATGTATGATAGAATTGTCTCACACAGTGGGTCTAGCACTCACCCTTCAATCTGTTTTCACTTACACAGTGGGTAATTTCTTGATAAAATGCATTTGTCTGAAGTGTGTGGTCATTAAATGAATTCACTGCATTTTTGAGTTTGCCATTACTGTGAGGTATACTGGTTTCAGACTTAATTATATTATGCTCAGGGGTACAGAGGTAAAGTCCCGTCATGAATGTTTGGGTTACAGTGAAAGCATTCATGCTGCATATTAAAAGTTATTGTACAGTCTACACAGGGGATATATGTACCTGTCATCATAAAAAGTATAATTAAGTGTAGTACTATACCTGGTGTTATCAGTGGAGAGGGGGGAAAGGATCTCAGACCTTGAAATTCATTAAAACTTATCAGTATGGTATCACTAATCTTTGTTTTCCACAAAGCAGTGTGGCTATTCAAAGTAAGGATTTTGGTCATCAGAGGTACTATCAACATCTCTGAAAAGATAAAAGAACTGTAAACTCTGCAAAGTCCGAGACACAGCCAATTGCTAAAACCATATATCTTTTATTAATACATGGTAAGCACTTTTGCAAGATATTCTCACTTTTTTGGACCATAAAGGAAGACAGAAAGCCAATACATTTAGAAACTCACTGCCCAATCAAAAAGGCTTCCTCATTGCAACAACTATCTCCTTAAGGGACCATCTTATTAACATAAAATCATTCATATATTTAGATAGCTAAACATTATATACACTAAAAACCTAGGACCTATCTAATAAAAATGTAAACATAATACAATAACTAAAATCTAAATCATCCAAAACAACATATAAGAAAAGATATTGCAGCAAATGGCATAAAAGTGCCATGAAAGGACAATGAGGGAACATCACATGTTCTACTTCAGAAACAGAAAAACTGGATTGCACAAAAAAGCATATCAAAAAGAAATAAAAAAAAAACCCACTATCGTTCTCAAGTGGGGAGGCATCCAAAGTTAGGAAAAACATAGTAACACTTAAAAATAAATCAAAGAAGAAAATGGGTACAGAGAAACAATATGCCATAAAGAATTCAGGAAAACAGTCAAAAAGCAAAAACCTAAGGTACTGAATGAGGAAGCGGTGGCTAGTTCAGTTAAGAAAGATTACAAAACATTTTGCAAGTGCATAAAGGAGCATAGGAAGGATAAGGGAGGAATAAGAAAATGTAATAAAAAGATGGGGGGGGGCAGGAGACAGTGGCAAAAAGCAGGGCTTCTAAACAAATGTATCTACTAACTTTTAGTGAAAAATGAGAAATCCTGTTTATCAGATCCTATTAACAGAGGAATATATGATAAAAAAGGCTGATCACAGTCCATTGACAGAAAAAGGGCCCTAAAATGTCTAAAAGCTTAAGGTGTATACATTACTGATGTCATTATTTGCCATCCAGTTCTGTGTCTTTTATATTGTTTTTCTGTTTGTTGTTTATGATGAATGTATAAATCACTGCATTATTATTTCAAACCACATTTGGCTGAAAGCTTTCTGGCTGAAGTGGAATATCTGACCATAATGCATGAACTGACCTCCTGAAAACCTTGGAATAAGTTACATTTCTTGCAAGGATGTTTTTAATGCTCAGCAGATTGGTCAATTTGATGAAGCAGCTTTGGTGAATCTTATTTCTCTGTATCTCCCACTGACCTTTCACCATGATTCTGTTAATAATGTTGCCACCCATCTCATTATCAGAAGGACACACATCTTGAGCTACCTTATTCCATTACTTGCTGTGTAAAGCAGTGGGACTTGAAAAAATCCCATTTTTTGATCACTCTAATAACCGTGAAAAAGCCATGGTTACTTCTGGCTTTTCCATGGCAATTCAGTGATGTCACCAACCTGGACCTGCTGGCAGAGTTATTCCCTGTTAGTTCTGGGTGTTTTAAATCATTCAGCATTTGTTTGCAATTCATGAAGGGGCTGTGCGTGGGTAGGAAGAGCCCAACAAAGACTGTGGCTGTAGAGTGTTTTTCTATTAGTGCTTCTACAGCCGCTAATGCTAAAAGACTGAGATTTTACTTTTTTTTTTTTTTTTTAGCAGATAGAAACAGTGAGCCACTCCAGCAGCCACAGCCAGAGTAAGCCAGCCTCTCCAGTGTCCAGAGGCAGAGCAAGCCAGTCACTTATGTAGCCAGATCCATAGCCATAGCTAGCTAGCCACTTCAGCAGGCAGAGCCAACTAGCCACTCCAACATCCATAGCCAACCAGCCAATCCAGCACCAAGAGCCAGACAGCCACTTCAGCAGTTGGAGCCAACCAGCCATTCCAGCAGCTAGAACCAAAGTCAAACCAGCCAGCCACTCCAGCAGTCAGAGCTGGCCATCTAGCCACTCTAACAGCCAGAACCAGTTAGCTACTCCAGCAGCTGCAGCCAGCCAGCTACACACTCCAGTAGCCAGCTAGCCACTCCAGCAAGGAAGCTAGCCAGCAAGCCACTCCAGCAGAGAAGCCAGCCAGCCAACCAGCCACTTCAACAATAAAGCCAGCCAGCCCAGCAAAGTCTGTGATTGTAGTGATAGGTACACATGGTATTTTATGGCTCTAGCTTTTAAAAAAGTGGGAATATTGTGTTATTTCAATTTTTAACTTTTTAATGTTTAGAGGTAAATGGGCTGCACTGTACAGTATTTAAATCTGTATGGTGGTTATTTTGAGAGTTACAAGTAGTAGTTTTTAAATGTACAAAATGTGTGTGTGTGTGTGTGTGTGTGTGTGTGTGTGTGTGTGTGTGTGTGTGTGTGTGTGTGTGTGTGTGCAGGGGTGTAGCTAGGATTTTCAAATTTGTACTGACAGCTCTCAAACTGCTACCCCCCTCCCCAGCCAAGCTACGGCCATTCTCGTAATTCACGGTTCGCTCTTTTAGTGTCGATGAAGAGGCATTCGCTGTAATGCCTCTTCAGTAATATAATATAAATTCACTCAAACTCGGTTCCTTGAATTGAAAATTAACCTGAAATGTCAGTTCTTTGAAAATGCAGCATGGTAGTTGGGGTAGAGACTTTATGCTTTTGTTTTCTGTAACTAAGGTACAGGTTTTGAGCTTGAGTAAATTACTAACCACCTGCTACCACTAACTAGGATGTTTCATTCACACACACACCTACCTACCTCTTAGTGCAAGAAATATGGACAAAGCCTAAAATAAACAGGGACAGATATTAAATAATGTTCTCGTGAACTTAGAAAGTTGCTAGAATAACAGGATTTGTGCTAGTATGAATTTTTCTAAAGGACATGAAGTCTGAAGCTCAAATGTCTGTCATTATTTAGCAACTTCAGCCTTCAATGATTTTCTAGAAAATCACAAAATTTATGAGGAACAGACAAAAAATATGGGGCAAAAATCTGGACATTCTGCAAAATGTGGACAGTTGAGAGGCATGCTACCTACCACACACACACACACACACACACACACACACACACACACACACACACACAACCTCTCACAGCAACAAACTCATAAATAAAACTGAGGCAAAGGCCCAAAAATAAGGACATTTTTTTTAAATATTGCTCTTATAAACTTAGAAAGATAATAGAATAGTAGTAGGTCTTGCATCAGTACGAATTTTCTGAAAGGTATGAAATCTAAAACTGAAATGTCTGCATTATTTTCTAACTTCAGTCTTTAACAATTTGCCACTAATTTGCCAGAAAACTGCAATTTTATGAAAAACGGACCAAAATGTGATGCAAAAATATAAAATTGCCAGACAATACAGCTGGGAACCTGTCAAAGGAGGGACACCATTTTAATATGAACACAGTTAACTTAGAGCAGCTGAAAAAATTAGAGAATCTACATGCATTTCTGAAATAAAAGTAATGTATAACTCTGATCATTACAGTTATTTATAAAAGTAAAGTAAACCCTCTATGTTTTCTTCCAAAATTGCTATTTTGTGGAGGGATCATTAGGGGAAGAGCAACATTTTGAGCCAAAATCAGGGACAGTTGAGGTTTGGCTATGCCTAATTCTATAAAGCAATTTATTTGCATGTACCTCTCAACCTGTTAATGCAATAAATCTGGACAAGGCCAAATATATTGAGGGAACATATAAACAGTACTAAAAATTGCTCTTGTATAAACTGGGACAGTTGATAGAACAGGTCTTATTTTAGCATGCATTTTTCTGAAGGTTATAAAGTCTGAAACTAGTGTCATTATTTAGTGACTTCATTCCTAAATCATTTGCCAGAAAACCACAAATTGAGGAACAAACCAAAAATAAGAAGCAAAAAATCTATTCATTCTTTGAAAATCTGGACAGTTGGGAGGTATAGTTCAACTGGGGCTGTCTAAGTTTGCCGCTCTTCCCCTTCACAAAACCATGGTCGAATGGAGCCTCCCCCTGCAGCCATTCCAATGATCCATTACTTTGCTATTTCACTCCATTTACCATAAACACTAATGTGCATACTGATTTACTTCTATGATGATTTGAACTTCATTTGAAAGTTTTATTTTGCATTTTACAGCACAAACACTAAGACATCTGCTAAACAAACTTGGCATTAAAACTTCTCTGCCCTTGAAACTCACATTCATTGAAACAACACTAAAACCCACATTCAAAGAAAGATACATTTTACCCATGGCAGATAAAAAATTAATTCTGGGCTGCTTTTAAATCATAGGCCCCTTGCATATGAAACATACATGTGCTCTTTGATACACCTTCCTATTGCTTTGAACATTTTTCCAGTAAACAATGAAACAAAACTGCCCAATTCAGAACATTTCCATCATAAAAGTCTAGTCAAACTTTTACAGTCCACCATTATCAGTAAATAATATGCACAATCTCTGAAGTAGTAAAAAAAGTCATCTAAATAATTCCACGTTAAATAAATATAACTAATGAAGAGGTTGCTGCTAGCAATCACCTTTATATTTCATGACTTCACCGAAAAATAAAGTGCCTGATGCCCCTGAGGAATAAATTGCCTAAATTACATTAATAAGCTAGTAATATTGCAATAGGAAATGGATGGCAAACTGATAACAGGCTCATAGTTAGTATCTTAACTTTCAGTACAGCAGCATTCACCCCTTATGGGAGTAGAACCAACAACCTTCTGCATTAAAAGCAAGTACACAACATTTTGTGCTACTAGCAATGTGAGCTGACTTAGCATAATCAGCACTAAACTTCTCTTCCCCTGCAGCTCTCAGCTCCTTGTAAAATCTACGCAGTACTCAACTACATCTCAACTTCGCAACACAAGAAGTCTGGAAAAAGCCAAATTTATTGGGGTGGGTCAAAAGGGCAAAAAACAGGAACACATTAAACATTGCTTGTATAATCTTGGAAAGCTGCTAGAATAAAATGCTGTGTTACCATCATACATTTTACTGCCAAGGTCACTGTGCAAAATAGTCAGAACAACATACCACTATGCCAAATCACCTGCTTTGTGAAAGAGAGGAAGACTGAAACTTAAATGGCTATCATTTAATGAATTCAGTTCTCACCATAGCTGTCAACCTCTTAGCACAAAACACCTGGACAAACCCAGTAATGAGGGAATACAGCCCTCAAACATATTCAGTGAATTCAGTTCTTGCCATAGCTGTCAACCTTAGCACAAAAAACCTGGACAAAGCCAATAACAGGGTATTACAGTCCCAAAAATAAGGACAAATTTCAAATAGTCATAAACTTAAAAGAATTGCTATAAAAAAGGTTGTGTTAGTATATATTTATTGCTAGAATAAAAAGTTGTTTTACTATGTCACAAACACAGGGATAAGATGCAGACTCCACACAGAAGGCACCCCAGCCAAGAATTAAACCTGAAAACCTATAGCTGTGAGGCAACAATACTGCCACTGCAACATCAAATATATAAGGAAGTAAACATTCAGAAACCTGAAGTCTGAAATTTAAATGCCTGTCAATTTGTTAATCAGGACAGTCTGACTTGGAACAAAAAAAAAACAATTCTCAGCAGAGGCCCAGGAAAAAAATAATGCTGACATGTCTTTGTAACATGGGAGGACACAAAAGCAAACCCACACAAACACAGGGAGAAGATACAGACCCCCCTACACACAAAGAAGGCACCCCAGCCAAGAACCAAACCCAAGAACCTACAGCTGTGAGGCATCAATGCTACATTGCTACCACTGCACCATCAAATTTCAAGCATTGCAGTATTTAAAAACCACAGATACCATACAGTTATTGCTCAGATCAAATATGAGGCAAAAATATGCAATTTTTTTACAAATGGTGGTGGGTAGGGAATTCAGGTCTTTAACACCTGCATACAAGGTACAGGGTTCAAGCCTGAGGTATTCCCTACCACACCACCATGAGTAATCGGGGCATTTTCACACACACACACACACACTCACACTCTTTGTATTACTCCACACACACTCTTTGTATTACTCCACACACACTCTTTGTATTACTCCACACACACTCTTTGTATTACTCCACACACACTCTCTTTGTATTACTCCACACACACACTCTCTTTGTATTACTCCACACACACTCTCTTTGTATTACTCACCAACCCTCGGTTGCCTTCTAAATACAGTCCTTGAAGTGAGACCAACATAACGCTTACATCTTCCCGCTCGTATACATCCAACATAACGGTTGAATCCTCCCGCTCGAACTGGCCGGAAATACATGCACGGTGAGCTCCATTCCAACTGGCTGCCCTGATGAGCTGACGTCATCGTGCAGTAAAGCGCGAAAAGGTGAAACTTTAAAATGCTACCCCCAATCTACATACATTGTACTGAAATAAGTACAGTGCGTATGCCTCCCGACGTCCCTGTGTGTGTGTGTGTGTATGTGTGTGTGTATTTTTTATATGTATATTTAAAATGAATGTGTAGTTATTGTAGTTGTTTTGGGATGATTTGGAAGCAGCAGTTTTTAAAGGTTAAAATGTGTGTATAGAAGTTTTTTTTATTTCTGGTGGAGCAAGCTTCGTGGATAAATGTAGTGCATTTGATATATTTCTGATGTTATTGAGGCTGCTTCAGAGTATATTGTGTATACAGATGGAAAATTTCAGGACTGTTTCCACCTTTTGGGTGAAAATGTGTGTAATTTAATTTTTTAATGTCATCTTCAAGAAGTTAAGATACACTGTTTTCAGTATTTTATAGTGGTTGTTTAGTGACTTGCAAGAACTACTTTTAAAAGTGAAAATGTGTATGTGTATAACTTTATTTTTGAGGGAACATGTTCATAAGTAAACGTCGTGCATTTGTTATTCTACTAGGTACATGTTCCCCGGGATTCATGAAGCTTGTGCCAGGTGCAGGCATAGCATCGGCGTTCTAACACCAAATATGGCCGCCGAGCGATTCAGGTAAGAGCTGTTTCCATGTGCACTACCTGCGTACGCTACGCCCGCACAACTCTCAGGCCCTGTATGCTAATTACCCCATGTGCAGCAGTGTAGCATGCAAATGAAGGTATCTAGCAATTCAGGAAGTGGTGCAGGCATAGTGTAAGCATACAGAAATGTAAACCGTAGAAAACGGTTTACATTTTTGCAAACATAAAATCAGAGCCATGACAGCCAAACAAACACATGCATTATATTGTTAATATATGCCAATGGCTAAATATATAGCCACTGGCATAAAAAACATGTACAAAATCTAAAATTAACATTTAATATATATAGTCGCACTATGGCGACGTGGAAGAGCAGGGCAGTGGTGCACAAAGGGGATCGCAAGGAATATATAAAAATCTAGAGTAAAACCGCAATGAAACACATATCACGATTTCCCCATAATAGTCAATGGCAGGCATGCTAGACCATACTATGGTGCAAGGGTTGCTAATGGGCAGTGACAGTGTTATGCACAGTAGCTAGGAATTAGTAGGCAATGCCATGCAAATGAGAGGAGTAATAGTGAATCGCAGACTCCCCGCTGGTGTAAAGTTGCACCTCACAGCATAGCATTATAACACAGAGATGTGCCCTTGAGATAAAGATGACATCAAGAGAGGGGTGTGTCACCATTGCTATAAGCACATTGGAGCATTGCTAAACCGGTATTCCTCTAGCTAGGCAAAGCTGCAGGATAGGGGTGTGTTGAATTGGCCATAGCTATACTTAGCTGAGAGTACACAAGGTAACCGAGTATGCATGTGAATGGATATGAAAAAGTGCGTAAACCCGGTGAAAGAGTATGCGTGGCACGCACTGCAGCTGCAACTGGAAGGATATAGGAAAGAAATAAGGAAATGCTGCAGCAGTGAAATTGGAGTACAAGTGACTAATTAACACTTAGGAGCCTACAGTGGGCCATTGACAACAGCTAACAAGGCTGCAAGCAGCTACCTGCAGAACAGGAAAGGGGAAGGGCTGTACTGCAAAGAAAACAGTAAAGTGTCAAAGCAGAACAAAGCCGATCTGCAGTATATCAGCTACAAGGCACATTTTGCCATGACTGGGTAGGGAAAGTACAAAACAAGAAAGACGGCAGGTGGATGCATGCCTGATAATGGGAGGGGATCCAGGTTTAAAAGTGAATTAAAAGGCAACAGATTAATCAAGGGAGGCAAGTAGATCTTCACAGTAAAGGCCACACACTTGCAGTACTCATTGCAAAATCCATAATTAAGACACGCTGCAGCTGGAATAGCTCATACACACCCACTGACATCAACAGCATCCATAGCACAGTACTAAAAAGTGTGAAAGCACCTCACACACATTTGTGTATTTCCATACACTCTACACCAGTGGTGCATACAGACAGGGAACTTTTAGTATGTACATGCTAGGGGCTGCCATAGCTTTGATCCACCAGTATGTGTTGGAGACTGAACGTGGTGTGGAGGATGATGCACATGACCACCTCAGGCACCAGAGGAGGAGGAGAGTGTTCAGACCCAGGGTAACCTACCAGGGGCTACATGATCTAGAGATAGTAGAGCATTACAGGGTGGACAGGGACATCCTACAGCAACTTGTGTAGCTGTGCCGGCCATGCCTCAGAGCCAGAACAAACAGAGGGGAACCCATCCCAGTGGATACGAAGGTATCTGTAAGCCTGAGAAAACTAGCTACAAGTACCTTTCAAAGACCAACTGGGGATATCATGGGAATCTCACAGGCATCAGCATCCAGGGTACTACACCAGTTCCTGGATGCCATGTTACCACATGCCAATGAGCACATATACTTCCCCGAACACAGGAGGAGGTGACCAGCAATATGCATCTCTTCCACCGGGTGGCAGAATACCCAGAGGTACTGGGTGCAATAGACTTCACACAGACACATCAAGTCACCCCCCATTGAGCACGGTAGGTGCTACATAAACCGCAAGGGATACCCCTCCATCAACTGCCAGGTCATGTGCAATGCCCAGGGCATTATCATGGATGTGTGTGTGATGGCAGCCCTGGAAGCTATCACCACTCACACATGGCATGCCTCACAGCTGTATCAGTTATTTGCCAGGGGGGACATCCCAAATGGCCACCTGGTGGGGGATGCTGGCTATGCACTGGAACCGTGGATGATGACTCCCATCAGAAATGCACACACACCCATGCAGGAACGCCATAATGAGGCACACACACAAACCGGAATCATCATAGAGCGTATGTTTTGGATGCTGAAATCACGGTTCCATTGCTTGGACATATCTGGTGGAGCCTTGCAGTACTTTCCAGGCACATGTGCCCACATCTTCATAGTGTGTGCCATGCTACACAATATGGTCCTGCGGAAACAGCTGCAGCAGGGACAGAATGGTGAAGGCCCTCACAGCCCACCAACATTGTCAAGGGCCCCACAGGCACAGAGGTACTCAGACCATGAACACCCTGAGCCAGACCCAGTAGGCAGACAGAGGCATGCCCAGTATGCCCATGCCTTGGCAAAGAGGGAATGTATAGCACACACACTGACAGTGTAGGCACCTAGGAACTGACACTTTTCTCCACCTGCACACACAGTAAAAATGGATGGCACACACACACAAGACTACCTGTAAATTGCCATGTATAGGCAGTCTACTGTGTGCATTCAACATTGGCAGCCCTCAACTATTTCACACACAACTGCCATTGGCACAAGGTATGTCAACACCTGAATGGTAAATTAAGCTAAAAGCATATGCAGATACTGTATGTATAGATTCATAGGTAGGTACTTGGCCAACTGCCAGAGGCCATTCATAAGCCCAGCCAAAATGTGTCAGCTTTTGCCACCCCATTGATTCATTAACTGTCCTTCTGTGGAGCACAGCCAATGGCGGGATCCCTGTGGTGCATCTACTGTTCCCCATCCACTCTTCAAGGTTTCTCTTGCAGAGTGTTAGTGAGGGGCTCTGTATAATGTAGTTAGGGATGTTGTTCCAAAGTATGGGGAGTGTCTGTGACAGGAAGCTGTCCCTCCAGCATCTTCCAGTTATTGTTGTGGCAAGGTTCAGCTCACTACAGTGTGTGGCTCACTGTGACATGGATTCCCATAGGTTGAGCATATCCATCAAGCCTGAGTTCAACATGGCTGTTTTGGCCAGTGGAGATCATCTCTGGGTAAACGAGATGCCACTGAGTAAATCAGGAGTTTATTCAGTCTGGCTGCATAGGCCATATGTTGGAGGCCAGTATTCCCCTTGGCGAGGTACATTTGTAGACCTCCCTGCTGTTGAAAGTGTCTTCTGAGGTACATCCCACATGGGGTATTATACCCTATGATGGGACTGATGAGTGATGAGTAAAGGTGCACTATAACCCCAGAATGTCTTGTTGGGAATCCTTTAGCAATCAGATGGCCTACATAGAAGGATGTCCTAACTACTGTGGAGATATGATTGCCAAAGGGGTGATCACTAGCTACCTTAGTCCCCAGATACCGCATTAACTCGTCCATATTAAAGTGGCTGCCACTTATGTGTTAATATGTGGGTGCTTAATATTCCACAATGGAATGCCCATGCAGTTAGTGGCACTTGGCTGGAGGCCGTGACGTTGACACCCTATGATGTTCTCTGTGAGGCCCCTTGAGGGATGTCTGTGTCACCTGGACTATCATTCATGGCTCCCAGTTTGCAGTCATTGCCAAACATGGTCTGCCGTAGTCCACCTGTGTTTGCCTGTACCTCTGAGATGTATATGCCAAACAGTAGGGCTCCCAGGACTGAGTCCTGTGGGACACCAGTCATGATTGGTCAAGAGTTGGACATGGAGACCGCTAGTTGTACCATGTGGGTTCTGTGTGTAAGCCCGTTGGCAACCCAACCTGTGATGTATGGGTGTATCTACAGGCTGGTGTTTTTATCAATAATACCTGAGTGGGGCATGGTGTCAAAAGCCTTGGCAAGGTCCAGGTGGTATGTGTGAACCACCTCCCTTGTCATCTAACATCTTGGTGACTGTATGTAAGATGTCAAACAGGTTCAGTAGGCATGAACTGCACTCAACCAAGCTGACCTGGGTTGGGTCACATGTTCGGAGGTTACCAATGTCTTTGCTAATGAGTGCCATGAGAATGCGAACCATACCATTGCAGACCAGGCTAGTCAGGCATATGGGGTGGTAGCTACCATGGTCAGATGTGATTCCACCTTGATGGAGTGGAATAACCATTGCCACGTGCCATTGTATGGGCATGTAGCCTGTGGAGAGGCTGAGGTTGGAAAGCTTAATTAGCTGGGGGGGGGGTCAGGTTGTCTTGTACAGTTTTCAAGATGCAGTCTGGGACAACATCTGCCTCCATTGATGCTGTGTTCTGCTATTAGAGAGGGCCATTTCCACCTGTGTGTCTCTAATGTGTGGGATACTGTACCTTTCAGGTAGTGTTGTGGGCTCTTTGGGGTGTGAAGTATGCACTGAATGTATCTGCAAGGATGCTGGCGATATTGGTAGGGTCAGCATATTTTGTGCGATATTTCACCAGCAAAGTGCAAATCTGTGTGTCAGAACTTAGATCCTGGACATAGCCAAAGAAGGCTTTGTGGTTATCTTTCGAATCCTTGTGTATTCTCCTGCTGATGTTAGCCTTGGATGATGTCATGAGAGACCTACGTATCATACAAATAGTGGTCACATATGTCTATCCTTTCTGGGATTTGCTGTTTGTCTGGAACACTGTCCTACTTCTGTAGTATAGCCTGTTTATTGCAGAGGTCCACCAGACTGATGTCCTTGTCTACGAGGAGTGAGTCTTGGTTTACCAGTGATGGCACAATCCATACATCTGGGTAGGTGCTTATAGACTGCATTTGTAAATATGTCTGTATCTTGAGCAGTGTTTCCCCTTAGCGTGGGGGCTGTGAAACCTCCCACCCCTGTCACTAGTAGTGTAAATTTAGCTGTAGGAAAGGTATACACTGTGGTATCCATGGGTAGGGGAGATGCTTGGGTGTGGTAACAGTGAATAGTGCATGGTCAGATCTAACCAGTGACCGGTTAACTTCCGCTGTGGTGCACCTATTGCCCATGTTGGTGATGACCACTTCTAGTAGTTTGCACACCTCGTTAGGGAGGTTGCCACCTGATGCAGGGCATATGAGGTGATAAATTCCAGGAAGCACTGGGCCTGGAAGTGAGTACTGGAGTACGTTTCCCAGTTAATGGTATGGTAGTTGACATCAACCAATGCCAGGGTGTGCATTAGGACTGTCATGTTCTCCACTGTCTCCAGGTAGGTGAAGTGGGGGTCCTGGGTCATGAAGGGTGATCCATAGCAGGCCACAGTTTACATTGCAGTTGTGGCTTTTGTTACCTGCACATGGATAATCTCAGAGGTATTGTGCTGCACCACTAACCTGGAGGTGTAGGTATCCCTGATGAATATGGATACAGCCCCTCCATGTCTGTGTCAGTCCATGTTCTGTGGCTGAAATGTGTGGTATGGGTTGTAGTCTGGTAGTGGTGGTGTGCTCTCAGGAGCCTTAAGACAGATCTCAGTTACTGCACAGATGTTAATGTTGTCCATCCTGAGGAATGCTGTGAGTGCATGCATGTTGTGATCACAACCCCAGGTGTTGAGTAGCATAACCCTCATTGAATCTGCTATTGTGCCATTTACAGAGCTGGTATTTACCTTCTAGACTCTCCTAAATAAGGCACCATGGGGGCGTCAATAGCCTTGGCCAGTATTCCAAAGCCTAAGGCTGACACATAGGCCGGTATGGTATCGTTGCATGCATGTTCCCCATCTGTGCTTGTTTCTCATCTCTCCTGTAGGTAACCTACTGGTAAGCAATAGAAAGCCTTAAACTTATACAAGTCTTCTAGCTTCCAAGATAGGCTTTTGGAGTGACTAAGTATCAGTGTTCTGTATGTTCTTGCTGCACGTAACTGTTTCCTGACTACATGGTGATTTCTCACTGTATATTGTGATCTGAAGGTTTGTTTATTCACATATATGGCTATGATGGCCTGCACTTTAGAGGGTCGCAGATAGCCTACTACCTATCTGCCCAAGGGCAATTAGAATCATAGCTACAGTGTGTTGGCTTTCTCCACACCATTGTTGAAGTAACTGAGCCTCTGTCAAGCATAGTCAATGAAGCAATTCCAGGCAGAGTTGCTGGAAGCTGCTGAAGACAGGGGTTGTGGAGGGTGATATGGGCACTAAAGAGGGCATGTTAATGTGACAATCCAATACTATTCAATTCCCCCAACAGGTCTCACAGCTATCAAACTGGACAGGCTCCCCCACCCCCTGGCTGTATGGTTCTGAGACACATGATCCCAGTGGTGTATATTCTGTTACCCATTCACACAACAAGGTTTACCTTGAAGTGTGTCAGTGAGGGGCTATGCCTAATGTAGTTAGGAATGTAATGTATTGTCTCACAGTACATTTGTTATATGTTGTTATTTTAAGAGTACGTGAAGCTCAGTGAGTTTGGGGGCCTCAGCCCTTTGCTTAGCCTCGCTTACACATAGAAATCATCTAAATAGGAAATAGGCAGAAGCAACGTTAATGTCAACAGTGTAATGGTTACAGTATCTGCATAGTATCTGTGCATTCAAGGTTCCAATCCCAATAAAGGCAGGGATGTTTATCATGTTCAAAAGTATACCTTAACCACAGCTTGCATATATAGATAGTAATCGTCTGTATAATAAACATTCTAAACACCCACATAAACCTATACGTGCTGGAGAGTACAGTCAACAGAGAACGTAATGTTATCTCAGCACGTAGTGAGATGTTACTTAACTGACATGTACATATCCTGAGTAGTTAGCGGATGTGGCCGTGTTTGCGCGCACAGGTTATACATTACAAAGTTTGTTTAACTGCTGCTATAATGTCACACAAACACTTTTAAACATGCTTACAACTGCTTAAATGAGCCTTATTCTGGAGGAAAAAACATTTGTAAAGCATCGCAGGTGTTGAACCCTGGACCATGCACACTATAGTCATGGGACTTACCACTAAGCCATCTGAGGTGTATATATGTGTCAGAGTCTTGAGACTACACCTTATACCATATGCATTTCACTGTAATAATCACAAATGGGACAGTCACTTTGTGTACATATGTACAGTACATTGTAATATACTGTAGTTTATGAACCAACACATTCCAGTCTACATATGTATTACTGTTACAAATTAATATGGAATATATATATATATATATATATATATATATATATATATATATATATATATACGTCAGTGATGTCTGCACCTGCACACACACACACACACATATATATATATATATAGATATATATGTATGTGTATGTATGTATATATATATATATATATATATATATATATATTATGCAGTTACATCAATAGCCATATATATATAAACATCTATGAACAAACTTCGTGACACAAAAGCACTCCAAAGGAATTGGAGTGTACACAAAACACATGCAGCTCTGGTATTATAACAATTAATATTAACCTAATTCACCATAGAATGGTTGGTTGTTGTGTATGTGAAGATTGGGGTGGGGGAGGATTGATGGGTAATGCAATCATGCATCAAGGAGGACCTGGGTCGGATGTCCAATAAGTGAACTGGAGGGGTATACATGGAGCATGGGGACAATATAAAAAGGACACAAAACAAGAACCTTTCTCATTCATTATACACCCTGTCATGTCACATTGCAACAGCTAATTTCACAAACATATGAACATTAACATTTATCAGACATATGTACACCAACTGACTGTCACATTTGTTTTCAGTAGTGAGGAATGCCTGTAGTAAAATGTATATTCTAAACACCATAACATTTGTACATATCTCAGATGCCTTAGTGGTAAAGTCAGTGACTGTGGTGTTCATGGTCCCGGGTTTAAGACCTGCAAGGGCTGTTAAGTTATTTTGAGGGCCAGAATAAGGGCTGTTGGATACAGGTGGATTAAAGCACTCTTAAGCAGGTTTCCACGGGTTTGCACAATGGTAAGCGGTGCTGAAATGTGATAAACGGAAAAGCGCTTCACAGGTTTAACCTTTGCTTAACGTCATGCAGACCACGGGCAAACCTGCTTACAACCATGTAAATCTGCGTTATTCACACTTTCCCTACCAGTGCCTATTCTGATAGGTAAAATAATAATACCTTCCAGGATTAGAACCCGCCACCATGTACTTCATCCTCAGAGTAACCTAACTCTAAGCTACCTGTGATGTACCTAGCTCAGTTGTGTATACAGACAGGTTAAAACACAAAAGGGAGGAATGTGTTGAAATAGGACAACCCGCCATGTACCCAATTAAAGGTGTATGCTCATATATATATATATATATATATATATATATATATATATATATATATATAGAGAGAGAGAGAGACAGATACATAGAGACATGTCGATATATACAGGTCTACATATATATGTAGATATATAGATAGGTTAAAAACATCTACACATCTATGGAGGTACAGATAAACGTATGCAATAATATATATATCTATATACATATAGATATACATAAATATATATATATATATATATATATACACACACACACACACACACACACACACACACACACACACACACACACACATACATACATACATACATACATGTCTGTACACAGCATCCGAAGTGTTCATATCTGAGTATAACATGGACCATAGCAATCACACATTCCACCCCCCCCCCAAACAATATGAACATAACATATGAAGAGTATATGCCAATACACTATTACAAATATGTTCTATGGACACAGTCACCAACACAACTGCAATGACTGCAAATATCCATGACAGAAATACACAGACAGCTTCCATTTTGCAAAATTTTATTACATTCTGATGTATTGCTAAAAGGATTCAAGGGCAAACAGTACCTGCATGCTATACAGGAAGCATTTAACAGTGTCTTAATGAATCAGCCTGCAGTTATCATAGTATTAGTCCACTAAGGGATAGGTGTTCACATAAGGAAAGAACACCCATACACATATAGATATATAAAAGGGGTTCCTACACACCTGCATGTGCTATGTGCTATGTACACCCACCAACATCTACTCCACAACCAAAATAATTACATCAATACATACAGTCATACCATTTCCAATTATTTAACTACTGTACAGCATCTGCTGAAACCTTAACATACCTGGACACAGACACACTAACGTGGCCCTATGTGAAATAGTTGCTGTTATACAGTTGAACAGCTGCTGATGTAACAGGATTTGTATGAACTAATCATGTTTCAGAGAACTGAAAGGTTCGTACACCAGGAAGTGTTACCGAGTACTGATCATCAGCACAGTATGATACACAGTAACACCAAACTAAATATGTCTAGTAAGCACACTGTAAGCCACCTAACATTATATGCATAGCTATGCAGCGTTGAGCTGGTCAAACAATCTGGCCAGACTGAAACATATGCAGAAGTATTAGGTACAGACAAACCCTGCACAAGTAGCAATGTTCAGAAATATAGCAGCAGTACTCACATTTAGACCAAATTCTCTAGGCATTACACACAATATATTACTGTTCGTCTCCATACAGCTGTAGCAATAGATTCCAAACAAAATTTCCATGCTGTCTTCCTTGCAAGTAAGGCAAAGGGACAACGCCCAAGTGGAGTACTCAATTATACTGCACTGTAGCCATGGTATTGGCTAAGGCAGTAGCAGCGCAGCTGATGTGCATGTAATTAGCTACTTAGGAACACCAATTGGTTATCAGGATAGCACATGTTACTGATCTGTAACTATAAAAGGTTGCCTTGTCACACATTCAAACCATCTGTATCTACCTGTAGGAATGTACAAAACACTGAAAGATGAACCGAAAATGAGTGTTATACTAGTCAATAACACCTCTAATTACTAAGAAGGTATGTATAACATGTAGTATGTCTATGTAGTACCTGTTCTGTAAGAATTACGGTGTAATCAATGCATATAGTGGAAACAGCTATCTTGTAGTGATGTATTGCTAAGCAGAAGTAATGCCTGTAGTATTCTACGTGTGTACTGGTGTAGGTCACAAGGCAAACTCTGCATACACCACAAGGGATGATATGGGCTTGGAACCCACCAATTCGCTTCCGGCCACTGTCAGTGTCAGGATTGGTCCAACAAGTATGTGCTATAACAGGGGATAGTATATAAAGATTATATTCTACATAGCAGTTCTGTTATGTTATGCAAACAGTAGTTATGTCTATTGGCAATTACAATACTCAGTACCAGGATACATATCATTTGTATTCATCTGACAGTTTAGCAGCATGATAGCAAAGATAATTGGAAGAGCCAGGTAACTATTCATGCGCATAACACATGTAATATCCACCTCTCTATTATCATTTGCAAGCAATAAGAGATGTGCATGTCTACATGTTATGCAACTGTGTAGTGACCCTTGTTACAGGGCTGGACCTCTCTAGCATCGTTTGCAAGCAATAAGAGCTGTGCATGTGCACATGTTATGCAAATGTGTAGTGACCCTTGTTACAGGGCTGGAACTCTCTAGTATCGTTTGCAAGCAATAAGAGCTGTGCATGTGTACACGTTATGCAAATGTGTAGTGACCATTGTTACAGGGCTGGAACTCTCTAGTATCGTTTGCAAGCAATAACAGCTGTGCATGCGTACATGTTATGCAAATGTGCAGTGACCCTTGTTACGGGGCTGGACCTCTCTAAGATCATTTGCAAGCAATAACAGCTGTGCATGTGTACATGTTATGCAAATGTGTAGTGACCCTTGTTACAGGGCTGGACCTCTCTAGTATCGTTTGCAAGCAATAACAGCTGTGCATGTGTACATGGTATGCAAATGTGTAGTGACCCTTGTTACAGGGCTGGGCAAAATGGCTATGTGCACACCTACATAGAGTGGATATTGAGAGTAGAGACCCCCTGGTTGAACTACCAGGTTTGTGTAGCCCAACCTCTCATTGCCAACCTAACAGCTGCTTGCACATACTGTATGTAAGGTAGTGCACAGTACAGGTTGCATATCATCTTTAACTCCAGTGTAACATCTGCAGTAGGAGTGTAAGATGTAGGAGACAGCTGCCCATGTGTAATAGCCGCTTCATAGGTGATGGCTTAGACTATCTGATTATATCCTGATCATGTTGATAGTGGCATCAGAGTCTATTGATACATGACTCTGTTTGGAGAGTGGGTGTCTGTGCCCAAAAGAGCTCATGGTCCTGGTGGATATGTGAGTATATACCCAGAGAAGGAAACAGACCTGTAGACACTTGCATCATCTGTAATCAACTAACAGGATGTGATATGCTCCTCAGAGGTGGATTGCTGCTAAAGGTAGCTACAATGTTTCCGTAATAGCCAGTGCTGTCACCTCCATAACACAGATATTTACATGTGAGCATCACTGTCTAAAACATCTTCATAAGCAATACGTAAACTAAATATAGTACTTGGTACTTGTAGTACTGAATGCTCATACAGGAATGTCCACTAGTCAGCTACTGGTGTTTATTAATGTCAGCTTTGTGTATGCGGCCATCCTGGTGGAATGTAATCTCTATGCCATGTACACTGCCAAACCCACCTAACACCACACCCCACACATTGTTTGGGATGCAGCTACAGGGGTAAGCTGGAAGGCAGCCCAGTCTACAGCCATGACTGAACTGGACAGTCATGAGGTGTAAGTTAGCACATGCATCTCATCAACGCAACCAACACATACCCTTACCAGAACACAGTAAGGACACCCACACACACTACCAGAAATCACACACATTCACAGACACTTCTATGTATCTGGCCAAACAAGTGACCTCCCAAGCTGGAAGAGACAGCCACTGAAATACATAAGCCATATGACATAGTTTGCATAATTGTGCCACACATCAGAACACGTGGCTGGAAACATGCCCAACAGTACTAATTTGTGAATGCAAACTCTAGCACTATGTTACACACCTACCTATACGAGGGCATATATACTGTCAGCTGCCTGTCTGCCATGATTAGCCACATACCTATATACTCAGACCCCCTTTTGAACTATACACATGGCTCTGGCATATTCCATGTTGTTGTGCAGGACCTGTGATGCAGTAGCCTGGACTGCATGGAAACACATGTAGGAACTGCCAGGTCTTGTAGCCCATGCAGGTATGTCCCAAGGCCTGGGCAGCATTCTGCCATTGGCCAGAATGATACTGCAGTACAGGGACAACATGATTGTATTCCACAATTGTCTAGTGTAGTGGTGTAAGTCAAAGGGTATCCAGTATCTGTCTGCCTGGGATAACATGGTTGACAGACCATGATGCTTTGCCAGACAGGGCCTGCACCTGTCAGCCCTGGGAATCTGGATACTGCCTAGCGCTCATGCTTCCCCTATAGTGCCTTCATCATGCACAGTTCAAGTGAAGGTCCACTGCTGTTACAGGGACAGCCAAGCAATAAACTGTGAGTCTTGCTACACAATGATACATGTCAGAAACACTATATGGACACACATATGTCAATCCCTAACATGGAGAGCATATCTGCGCAATGGCTGAGACATGTTTCAACACTCAGGAGAGCACACCTGCATGACCATGTTATAACACATACCTCACCTCTTGTCCATTATCCTTTATTGGAACATGCAGGCCACAGGTGTGTCCATATTCCTGAAGGATATGTACACCCCCATGCTAGTTGCACTTGCGTAACTTCAGATGCATTATGCTGAGTAACTACCTTTGTGCCAAAGTGGAATTCAAATTGCACCTTGCGACAGATCACCCACCATGCCACAGATTTCCCAACTGTCATAATGTGCTGTAATGGGGAAGATTAGGTCTGAGACAGAACCATAATAATGGCTACTCTCAACTATTCCATTATGAACTGGGAGGACTCCTCATGTACCAACACCTGTGCTCAGTGCATGTTGGATTCCATCGACCCCAATGAACTGGATCACAGTAGTCACACAAACAGGGCTAACAGTGTACTACACATAGTCAGTCTCCAATGCCAATGTTATGTTTCCTAAGAGCAGAGTGGTGACTGTCATGGCACCCATGCCGATGGACAATGCATGTGCAAATGCTGAATCCTAAACAAATGAACCTTAAGCAGTCACATACGTGCAGTGATTGTGTCACTGAAACAGAACCAAGATTCAACCAAACACAAACAAGAAGGCAAACTGGTGGTGCCATGCTTTAAACTGTACCACAGAAGGTAGTAACTGTTGCAAGAGAGAACACACATGAGTGTAGGTGATCCCTGGTCCGCCTCAGTAAGATGCAGATATACCATATAAAACCACACAAAGCTACTGTGAAACTAACCAGCCACATATTATGAGGCCAAGCTCAAAGCATTCTATAGCTGTCTCATTAATAGTAATGGCAACGACAAGACCTGCCGTGCTGCACAGCACTATGGCATGGGAAGTACTCCGCCTACAGAAATAGCACCTGTTCAGCCAGATAGGGTCTTGGAGAACCTATACCCACTCCCACCCCCCCAACTGGTACACTTAGTAATATATCCATATACACTACATGGCCCCTGTAATAACGACTATGCAGGTCTAAGCTGCACTCTCTAAAGCCATACATACAGCTTTCATGGGACCTGTAAACATCCCAGAGTGTATCCTACACAAATGTAAGAACAATCATCTATCCACATACACATCACGTTTGATCATAGCTCCATGTCAGGCTGTGTACACACCGAATGGTGCACAGCAACAGATATCACACCCCACAAAAGGGGAGACACCATTGATAATGGTAAATAGTGCACAACTACCCTGCTGAGTCTGGTCTATAAGGCCATGAACCGTGATCAAAGTATTTGTTGTACTCAGTACAGATGTAAATGACAGTAGGGTTGAATTACACTGCATATCATGGCTTTGCCAGGTCATAGGACACCATCACCCATACTGTGTTCCAGCTACACTCAGTAAACTAGGTGTATATTCCTACTTCACAGGAGTGGTTGGCAACTGGACCGCTGGCAGAACCAACATTACAGAAGGTGCCCGACTAATACACGCACATCAAACCAGTGCCAGCCACAGTAATACAGGGTTCATTCGTGGTACTCCCCCTCTTTGTTATCTATACCACACAGACTAACACAGAAGGCATCAGCCTATTGATGTTTGCAAATGACTATGAGCTAGGAGAAATAGTTGACTCAGTGTGTGCTGCATTCAACATACAGAAGGGCCTTAGTGTGTCAGATGTGTGGTGTGTGACGTATGGTCACAATCTGACAGCTTTGTATTGCATTGTCATCCCCTATGTTACAAACCCTGTACCCATGAACTACCACCTAGGCAGTGGTCAACATAATGGCAACTGTGTGTAAGGGATGCAGCTGTACAGTACTCTTTCCTTTGATAGTTACTTCACCACACCAAACAGATAGTCATTTGTGGTGCCCCTAATCATGACAGGGTGCCATCCAGGAATATAGAGATAATTGCTCAGCCATACCCAACACCCATGTGACCCATAATAGATCACATATTTCCTTTAATGGTTATTGCCCATGTGTAGATGACCTATACTGCCCTTTCCAATCCCTAGTTGCACTATGTAGCATGCAGCCTACCCAGAATAAAGCCATGTCCAACCCAGAGGTGTTGGGCATGCTACACTTAACACATCCTGATCCCAAATAAACACATACTTCATGGACATCCACCTTTCTAGTACATGGATCACAGCATGCCTGACAGATCTCTGTCCCATACACTTAACATAATTTTGCCATACTCTGCATCCCTATCCAGCGAAGCTGCACATCGCCCCTCTCTGTGACATGGTGTGATGATCGCATGCCAAATATATCATTAACCCTGTGGATCAATTCTGTGGCACTGCTTGAACTGGCCACTGAAACTTACCTGCCTGTTGCCTACAGCTAGGTAACCTGTCTGCCTAGGCTCATAAATGGCCCAGGGCATATAGCCTACTAGATCACTATGACCATACATGCTATAGTTGATATCCAACCCTGGAAATACCATTAGGCTAGCTATTGTCCCACGTGTTACACATGTGCAACACAGGCAATACATGACAAGATGCTACACAGCTGTACAGTGCCATGTAGATGTATATGGCAAAACGCATACATGCTTGCAAGTCTGCAGGGTCACATGTCATGTCCCTAATGGCTATGTATGACTATATATATGACATATACACAGCATTAAGGTTGATTGAATTAATGTGAACGTATCCAGACATGTGCGGATAGGTAAAGACACCAGTACAGGCAAACAGACATGCCCACGTCAAGATAACATCCACAAAGAGTATGAGCAATGTCATCACATGACACACACATATATGGTGATAACATCAAATCACATCACCAGTAAGTGTCAAATGTGTGTGACTTATACATGTCAGTGGTGTTAGTGTCATGTAGATTTGCAAAGACTTATTTGTAATCTTAATAAATGTGATACACATGTATGTTCAGCTGTACTTCTGTACTTCTCTGTGAGTTACTCTGACCTGTCTCCATCATTATGTCTTCTAGGTATGCCATGCAGCAGGCTGCCAGTGTACAGCCACTTGGAGGATGATATCCTCATCCCATACCTCCTCGATAACCATACAGCACTCTTCAGCCATATGCCACAGGATGCACACCAGTGGGATGCCCATTGGGAGGAACTCTGCAGGAGGGTAAATGATGTTGGTGGTCACAATCGCACCTATCAGCAGGTGCGCCGACACTGCACTAACCTCATAAGATGGGCTAAACAGCGTGCTAATGTAATTGCCAGGGAACAAGGTGCAACAGGTGGAGGGCTACTCACCCAGCCCCTACTCACACGTACCGAGGTGCTACTGGCCAAACTGTGGACACATGCAGACCTCCATCCACAAGCTTTAGCTGGTATTGTGGAGGTGGGTGTCTCTCAACCACCAAGCTTGGAGTTGCCTGGTAAGTCAGTACTACACATATAACACAACTATATTTCACATAGTTACATGTGTTGCTGTACAATATGTAATGTAACATCATATGCAAGGCATGTATGCACACATACCACATACTATAGTCCGCTACTCTATGTATGCACAGATGTGCATACTCCATAGTATAGTGTATTGTACTGGCTTATGTGCTAACATGGACATTGCACCCTGTAGCTATCACACAGGTGTGGATAATGATCTTACTGCTGTGAAACTCCTTTTTAGGTACCTCTGGCATTGTGCAGTGACAGCACCCTGTGACAGGTGAGATTGTTATTATTTACCAGGCTTGATAATGCATGGATCATATGAATTGCATGCTATCTGCCATAACACACGTACACATAATGTATGGTGGTCCTGTTAATAGACACTGGTCAGACCTGCAATGCATCACAGTGGTTACCCATGTGAAACAATTGAAGACTATATGAAACACCTACACTAAACCTTCCAAACTGTCATTGACAGATGTGTGGACAACAGTGAATACAATGGTGGTGGTGTGTTTCACTGAAGGGACAGGTACTACATATCAGCATTACACATGTTGGGAATATGAACAGTACTGTACAGAGAGCATATGTGTCCACACACTCTAAATGTGTTGGAGCTGGAGTATGACCAGTCCACAGGATACACCCTTGTGGATTATATCCTTGCTATGAATGTCACACAATGTCATGTGCTATCTGACATGTCCATGACATGTAGTGGGCTGACTGCAACACTGCTCAAAACATGATGTCTCACATCCCATACATACCACCCTTCATCTGCATAACCCTGTCCTCAGTTGAGCATATGACATCTATGGGTGTATGTCATATGGGATAACACTGACATGTGAAATAAGATGGCCATCACAACCATTGAACAGAACATGTGTACACATGGTTATGGAGGATGGCCAGAGACATGAAGCAACACACACAGTAGAAGTGATGTACATGTGTGCACACCCTGTTGTACATTGGCTCGACACAATACAACTATGGCCTTTGTGTAATGGTGATATTGCAGATGTGAAATACTAAACATCATACAGGCCTGTGCACAGCTTGTGTAGCCATAACATGAAACCACCACATAACATGTCTTGAACATCTTGAGTGTGTCATGACATGAAAGCATTCACTTATACAGTATCCAAATACATACATGTGTTGCACAACATACACATACAACCACATCAGGCCACAGATATAGTACATTCACCCTGCTGGTGAAGGACATCACTGTCATGCCTGCTCCTCATGTGTGTGAGGTACACAGATGGCATGTGGGACATAGAGTACTGCTAAGTTAGCCATGTGTGGGCATAGTTGCCAGGCATCAGTAATATGGTTGCAGATGTGCAGGGGTGTCATCCGTATACCCTTCTGTGACCTGTGTCACACATTCCACATTAGGGTTTAGTGTGTATATACCTCAGTGACATGGGTCACATTCCACATTAGATATGTATTGTATGTGAACTTAGTCATGACTATGAACTGTGTCAGTAGCTCGCACTGTATAGCAATTGTGAAGCTACATGATGCCCTGCAATGGTCTATGCACATCAGCTCAATGTGCAGTATGTCACTGCATATTTGTAGGGCGGACAGACAACATTGCATCAGCTGAAGGCCCATGTTAGTATAACATGTCCCTGCATTGGGACCATTACCGTACTGTAGATTGGAAAGGACACCATTGTGTTACACATGTATGCATGTCATTCAACATGTCAGCAGAAGACATGTCATACTACATGTGATTGGCAAGGTCATACGCCACACAGCAGGCTGGTGTACTGCAAACCTGTGCTGGTCTGTGGCACCATTGCAAAGTAGGGACAACCATGTCAAACATGTGTGTACGGCCACATGCACAATGTCTAGACTCAGCTCAGTTTTAGGTGGAATAATGTTGAACAGACATGCACTGCTTTGGGGGAGATATGCAAACTAGGGCTCAGGCAAACATCGTATGCAGTCAACATACCCTTCTGCTTATGTCCTCACACATAGGGGTGGTAACCAACACAAAGCATCAGTGGCCAATGTACAAAGGTCAGTGATGGTCTGTTAACATGTGGTGTATGTTGCACACACCCATGGCAGTGCGGTGCAACGGTGCAAAGTGCATGCATTGTGTTGCAGGTATGGGGCATAGGCTACTAACACAAATGGTGCAATACAGGTATGTATGCTAACCACCACTATAATTGTGTAAGGTGCATGCCATCTGCTATAACACAAGCATGCTGTTGTGTGCAACTCAGGGATGTATGATAACTACCACTATAATTGTCTAAGCTGAAACTATAATTGTCTAAGCTGAATGCCATCTGCCATGTCACCTGCATTTAGTGTGTGTGTCTGTGTGTCTGTGTGTGTGTGTGTGTGTGTGTGTGTGTGTGTGTGTGTGTGTCTGTGTGTGTCTGTGTGTATCTGTGTGTGTGTGTGTGTCTGTGTGTATCTGTGTGTCTGTGTGTGTGTCTGTATGTGTGTCTGTGTCTGTCTGTGTGTGTGTGTCTGTCTGTGTGTGTGTGTCGATGTGTGTGTGGTATAACTTGTAATGTACAGTTCTTGTCTTCCCCTCACAGGTGTTGATGTAGGTGCTTTACCCTTCTGCGGTCCACCTGATGTTAGTGTCCCCACAGACTCTAGCAGTGATGATGATAGTATGATTGAAGCACAGGCAGGGTTGTCAGGGGCTGAATCTGTGCCATTGGTTGCCCTTCCACCTGTATCCCACTCATCCTCGCATACAGTACCCCTGCCTACACATACCCCATCACCACTGGCCATAGAGGAAGGACAGTTGGCAGGTGGTAGCATGGAACAGGGAAGTGTGGTACTATGGAATTTGTGCCTGCACACCATGATCCTAGTCAACTGACTGGTGATGTCCCACACAGGCATGTGACCAGCACTGCTCGTAGGAGGACCACTGGACAACATGCCCCTGTGAGACAAAGCACATCTGCTGGAGTCACCAGACGCATGTTTTGGGCTGTAATGGAGACACAGGCATGTGCTGAATGGCACAACAGAGAAGGTCTGAGGCTTCAGAGGGCTGCTGTCCATTCATTAACTGACAACATCCAGGCACTTGCAAATGTTCACCATCATCTTGCAGATGTTTTGGATAGATGATTGGGTGACATGGTGGGAGTCCTTGACTGTGGCATGTCAATCCTTGAGCGTGGAATGTCTGTGCTGGAACATCTGGTGGGAGTGAGGCATTGGGCACGTGGATGTAGGTCAGCTACATCTCCTGTTGAAGGTCTACATGAACATGCTACTGCACATGCCCACTCCCATAGTGGTGGTAGCAGCAGCAGTGCAGCTGGTGCTGTGCAGTCCACACAAGGACACAGCAGGCCATGTGCATGTGGTCCTGGATGGTCCCAACAGGGACACAATTCCAGTGGACATGTGTCATCAGACAGTACCCAATCTGGACCTCTGCCTGGTAGTGCCTGTGCAACCCCAGGCAGGCGCAGGTCATGTGGCCATGGCTGGACACCATGAACTGTGAAACCTGCTTTATACAGTCTGCAGCTGTCAATAATACCCCTGTGTAGTCCAGCCACATGCCAGACCTGTGTGCATGCATACACACACACACCGGAAACAAATGTAGGGCACCTCAACACACACACATAACATCCGCACATGCCCAATGATATCACAGGCCCTAACACACACACATGATGTCATCCAATGGTGCAGCCTAGGCCTCTGGCAAACATTATCACCCTGTGCATATGATGATGCCTGAGCCGCATCCCTGTCATCCACACCATTGGTGCAGGGACATGCTGATATGGTCTGATGCACAGGGTGAACATACTAGGTAAACAATTGTAGATTAATATTGTTGAGTAGTGTTGACAGGCAGCAGACATACTGTGTATTACAGTTTTAGAATGCATTTTGTACATCTGACAGTATGTATCATGTGTAACAACTCTAACAGCATGTTGATCTTGACGTTCTGCCTTCCTCTTTTAGGTGTAGTTGCATGTGCTGGGGGATGTCGGTGTTTGCAGTTAGTGTCCCATATGTACATATTGAGTACCCACAGGTCAGTATGACAATACCTGCATGTACTTTGTAGCTTCCACATGACAGTTATATTCTCCCATGTTGCAATTATGTTTACTGTTCTAATGATCCAAGAGCATGATAGCTGTGTAGTAAGCTACTGTGTTCAGAGCCATCACATCCATAGTGGGTGACATCACAGGTATAGTTACCTGGAGCGGGGAGGAGGTAAAAGAGTGGTATGGTAGATGACAAGGGTAAAGGCCAGTGGAAATAGTGGCTTCTCATTGGGAAGCAGTAATACTCACTGCCATGACAGCATGCAAACACAGACATACCCACACACTCAGGGATTCACAGACACAGTAACACACACTCTGACACACACACACACACACATTTGCCAGTGTTCGGATGAGAACTCCTGCCTATGTGCATACCATCATTATAGTACTATGCAATTACAAGATGCGCCACACAGATTACACATGGACAGGTAGTCAGAATTACATAAGATCGAGGACATCAACAGGGATACTGCAGTGCAGTGAGTGTATGTGGGGAGGTGGGTCCACCAGTAGGCTATGTAACAACAGGTCACACCACAGGGTGTACAGTTTAACAGACGGTTAGAATGCCTGTCTATGACTGATAATATCAGCAGGGATACTAGACTGCATTGAGTGGATGGGGGGAGGGGGCATTAACATTTCACTATGGTAAAATACAGCCTCACTCCAGGGATCGGACAGCCATACACACACACGCACACACACGCACACATACACACACACACACGCACACACACACACACACACACACACACTGTGACATTCACAAAGATATATACCTATGTCACACACATACACTTTACATGTGTGAGGTTCAACCACCTGCCTATGCCTTTCTTTCTACACTTCACTCTGTACTGGTGTCAACAACAGTGTTCAGGAGAATGAAAACATGTGGGATGTATTCCCAACCATACATGACATATATGGACACACACACCCACACGTGCCAGTACTGTGAATCAAACACCTGCCTATCTCATGAAAGGTATTACAGAAGTACAGCACTATCACATTTGCTACAAAGCTTACTGACTCTTTCCTTTGCCAACTGTGCTGATATATGCACAATATATGCACAGGGGAGGTATTACTGTTACAGGTGTCATGAGGTTTGCCTTCAGTGTCACCCTTATTGCATTCTATATTGTCTGTCTTCCACTTCAATTAACAAAACCTGACTTTAGCAGTTACACAGGTTATTGTAGGAAAGGTAGTAACACACCAGTGTGTCCTCAGTAATCATTCATCTGCAAAGAAGCCCCACCACTTAGTAGTCATGTCCAAACATCTGTCCATACCTCATTTATGGCTAACTGTACTTAGAGCATATCACCATATACAGTTGGCAATGTTGAGGCTGTATTGTAACCCAGTAATCTCCCTAGCATGTGCTGTAACTGCATAATGCTGTAGAGTGATAAACTAGTTAGGTAGGGGTTTTATTCCAAGACATGGCAGGTGTGTGTCTGTGTGTGTGTGTGTGTGTGTGTGTGTGTGTGTGTGTGTGTGTGTGTGTGTGTGTGTGTGTGTGTGTTTGACAGTCAGAGCCTGTGTGGAGGTGGCTGTGAGTGTCTAACCATTGGACATGTTGGGGAGTGGATTTTGTAGTTTTCCTACAAGGTGTCTGTATTAAATGTCACAATGTCCACCTCATGAGGAGTACAGATGTCAATCAGCCAAGGGACACTGTTGGCAATCCATACCCCTACATCTGGCAATAGGCCTGGAGAACAAAGTATGCAACCCTACTTTTACCTGGAATACATTCTGAACCCATGTATCATACACAAACACACTTGCCTAGAATATCCCGCTATGTTGCTAGTACCCTGCAAATTGATGACATATAGCAGGCATGGTGATTGCAGTGGGATGCAGATGGCATGGTACCCTGTACAGCAGTACAATAGGCACATACTTGCGGCCAATGTGCCTTCACTATGCTCCCCACTGGATGCCTGCAACATATGTGGTGCCATCAAATGTGATCCACAGAGGCCATACAATGCCTTACACATGTGCCCTATATGGACGGATGCCATTGACACCAGGGAATACCTGTATCATGCTATCAATGCAGGTGCAGGGTCAACCTGCTGTCTATAAGCAGGTCCTGCCACACCAAGCCAGTATTAGCATATCTGAGGATAACAGTCTGTGTCTATGGTTAAAGATTAGACCAGGCAGGTCTCTCCCACTGGTAGTATCCTGCCGGTGGTCTGGCAAGCGGTGGTGTGCTTACTTTTATTGTGTGTCTGTATGTCTCACTGGCCGAGGTGGGGAGGTTAATTCTACGTGTTACACGTTTCTTTATTGGACCCCTCACCCCCATATGCACGGCCTGTAAACATATGTAATTCGTAACTGCTGTATCATATCCTAGCTATATACATGTGTATATTTACAGTCAAATATATATATTTCTATAACACTGTGTTCTGCCTTATTTAGCTGCTTAGTTACTGGTTTTACCTGAAATGTTAATGCACTGTTTTATGTAATTCCTCCTGCACTCTTGTTGTATGGTCTACTAGGTACAGCATAGTACAGTTTTTGTATCCTTTCTCTCACTTTGCTACTGTGCTCACCCACTCCTCTCTATATAGCACTATTTAGTACATCAATACCTCTCTAAACTCTCCTAATATATATACTCTTTTCTCCTCCTAGACACTCCTTTTGTTTTACTCACTCTCCACCCTCCTTATGTTACCAGACTACTAAACAGCCTCTTTCTCTCTCTACAGCTCGCTGTTACCCTCACCCTCCAACCTCGGGTGCTCCTCAGAGTTTAGTTAACCACCAAAGATGTATAACCTCCTAAGGAGATCATCCCTGGATTGTCTGGATCCAAAACAAACACAGCGCTGGTTGTAGCCTGTTCTCCCTCAAACAAGAGTCAGCGTGTATGTAGAACTATCTACGGGTCTCCACCTAGTGTTATTTTGTGATTAAGTAAGAACTAACCACTTGCTTTAACCTAGTTTGTTGTATTTTAATGCCTAAAGTACCCACGGCGTAACACAATAGCAGCCTACTGCCGTCCATAGACCCCCTTTACTCCACTCCACTCCCTGATTTTAAATATTTCTAGCTGCCTGTATTTTAAACAACAGTGTATCACTGTATGATTTTTCACCACTAGGTGGCAGCATTTACCCACTTTTAGATACAGTACCCCATATACCAGCATACTTTAGTTGTACCCCTAGCCCTTGTAGTACTATATATTTGCATATTTGGCTTTTACGTATGTCCCCTCCCTAGACTAGTCTCCCTAGACTGCTGTGTATTACCCCACCCAGAGGTTCTCACTTACCTAGCATATAGCTGTTGAACCTTACAATTCCAAAGGGTCAACTCACTGATAGTTTCTCGTGGGACTCTTACTCCTCTCAGCTCTTCCCGCTCCGTTCGCCCTTTGGGCTCACTCTGCTCCCCTACCCTGCCCCCAAATTCCACCCGCCCCAGTGGTCACAACTTTATACTGCTAATAGTCACACCCCTAATTCTGCAACCTATCACCTTCCCTCAATTGCCTTATCCACTCCCACTCTTTTACCACACCCCATTACATACATTCATCTCCTCTAATAATCCCTGACAAATCATGCTAGGCATACTTCCACTACTACTACTAACTCTCACTACTCTAGCCTACACCACATCCATACATGCTATCATACCATTAAACACTACCTTCCACATAACACATACCTACACACACATACGTACGCATACAAACATTACAATCTGCCCCACACTATTTAATAGTAGCCCATTATATTATATAAACAAATCTCACACCACATTATCTCCCCATAGAATAACAACACCTAGACATCATACAGACCTAGCTCACGCCATCAAACTCAAACTATTCCTTAAAAGATGGCTACTAATCTCAGGAGACATACACCCAAACCCAGGTCCAAGCTATGAAATTCTCTTCCACAAACAGGAAACAGACCTAATTATTATTAACCTAAACTCAAGAAGTATATCCAACAAACTACAAGACTTACATGCATTCATAGCCCACTACTCACCAGATATACTAACCATAACTGAAACCTGGCTAAAACCCACCACCCAAGATGAAGAAATTCTCCCCCTGGCTATAACATTCTAAGGCAAGATAGAAATACCAAAAAGGGCGGTGGAGTTGCAATCTTATTTAAAAACACACTTAACCTTCAACCCCTTAAAACCCCACTTCCCATTTTTGGCAACTCCGAAACATTAGGCTCCATTATCTCCCTCAAAAACAAAAAGAGAATCAACATCCTCTGCAGTTATGTTCCTCCAGGAAATAACTCACCTGTAATAGAGGATATGTTGCAATGGGCTACAATCAACCTGCCCCACGAAACCATCCTGCTAGGAGACCTAAACCTAGACTGGCTAGCCTGCAATGCCAACAATCCTACAAACCATATAAACTTGTTTGGATTCTCACAATTAATCCAAGAACCCATCAGAGTTGACAAAAGATCCAATAAACCCTCCATTCTTGATTGGACTTTAGTTAGCCTCCCCAAAGAAAATTATCATGTGGGCTGCCTACCTGATATACTGAGTGACCACTGCCCCACTTTCCTCCTTCATAGACAAGTAAACATACCCAAACCTATACTATATAAAGAGACCAGAAATGAGCACAAGGTAAATCCGCAAATCCTTAACAGTATGCTACAACAAAGTAACTGGCACCCACTACAAACCCTATCATTAGACCAGGCAGTTGAATATTTCAATAATACTTTTATGAAAGTGCTAAACATACTAGCCCCCATCAGGAAACATAGAACTAAGGTTAACTATGCCCCTTGGCTAAATAGGACAACAAAAGTTCTACTAAAAGCCAGAGATAATGCATGGAAGAACTGGAAAAAAAACAACACCAACCAAGATAAACAAATATATCAACAACTTAGAAACCAGGCCAAAAAACAAATAAAAATGGACAAACAAAACTACTTCCTAGGGATCCAAAATAAACATTCCAAAAACCCTAAAAAGTTCTGGCAAGCTTTGAATACCCTTCTAAAACCTGGCCAAACTACAACCCCAGCTCCCAACACCAACAATGATAATGACAGCATAGCTTCCCAGTTTAACCGTCACTTCACAGACTCTATTCTATCCTTATCTACCCAGCTATCCAACAATAAACCTATACTCACCCCAACTATAGATCACAATAATATACCCCCTTTTACCCTCTCACCCATACCTACCTCCACAGGAAAAAAATTACTCTCAAAACTAAAACCCACCACTCTCGCAGCAGATGGCCTACCACTACTTTTCTAAAATTAGCTGCAGATTCCCTAGCCTACCCCATCTCACTTCTTATAAACTGCTCCATACAGGAAGCCTACATCCCCCAACTATGGAAAGTGTCATATATAATACCCCTACACAAAGGAGGTAACTCCTATGAACTATCAAACTACCACCCCATTGCTATCCTATCCCCCCTTTCCAAGCTCCTGCAGAGATGCATTCACACCCAGGTGATGCATTTCTTAACCTCACATAATCTCCTCTCCCTCACACAGCATGGATTCCGCCCTAACCATAGTACAACTAGTGCTCTTCTCTCCTTTACTAACCAGGTTAAGTAACTTAGAAACAACAACAACTTTGTATCAGCCATTTTCTTAGATCTATCTTAGGCATTTTACATGGTCTGACATAACCTACTTATAGACACTCTAACCGCCATCTCCTTTGCCCCCTCTGCTACTTCCTGGTTCAAAAACTATCTCTCTGATAGAAAACAGTCAGTAAAATGGCAAGGCATACTATCACCACTACTACCAACTACTGTAGGCGTTCCACAAGGGTCAATACTACGTCCTTTACTATTTACCATTTTCACCAACAAACTACATACCTCCACCCTGCATGCATCACTTATACAGTACGCAGATGACTCAACTCTAATCTGCTCAGCCCCAATCATAACCACACTTCAGAAACTTACCCAAGAATCCTTCTGCTCCGTAGAAAAATGAATTACCGATATCCACCTTATTCTAAACCCCAAAAAGGCCAAACTACTTCTATTCACCCCCAACAAATACAAAACCACACCTTTTCCTTTCACCATCACCTCCAACAATGGCACATTAATCTCTCCCTCCCCACATACCAAACTACTCGGTGTTGAAATAGATCAGGATCTTAACTTCAATGTCCACATCTCTCAAACCATCAAAAAGGTTTATAAAAAATTAGGAACTTTATACAAACACAAACAGTTCCTATCAGACCAAGCACGAATCACCCTAGCCCAACCCCACCTCTTGTCTACCCTACTATATGCATCACTAATCCTAATTCACATCAGGAAAACAGACCTTGACAGACTAGAATCATGCTACAATAAGATTGCAAAATTTGCCAATAACTCCACTTTTACAAGTCATCACTGTCTTGCCTTAAAACACCTACAATGGTTAGAGCTCCCTCAGCTAATTAGGTACCACCAGCTAGAGCTCACCTTCAACATACTAAAGCATCCCCACAAAACGCCAGCCCTAAACCAACTACTAAACCAGAACTCAGCAAACTGTCCTCTATGCTCATCAAACAAGACCCTCCTCTGCATATCCAAAGCCAACAACACTGCAGGGAAAGCCCTCTTCTCTCATACTATCGCTAAGGAATGGAATAAGCTCCCCCAAAATATTTCCTCAGCAACATCTATCTCACTGTTCAAAAAATCACTCAAGCCACACCTCCTGCAGTCATGACTCTGTCCTTGCATTACATAAATGCTTTCCTAATCCCCTTCATTTCTTCCTTCTCCTTTCTATCACTGCTCACTATGCCTAATACTCAGTATTTCAAAAACTCCTAGAACAGGACTACTTTCAGCTACTTTTTCCTACTATATTGCCTTCTGTGATGTCACTTTGATTGCATCAGGCAATGAGTATATCTATTGTTTTCTTTCCCTCCCAAATAACCAACATCCAAGGTCCACTCTTGACGAATGTAAACCCACCTGGAACGATCTTTGTATGAAATATTTTCTTGATTGTACATATAGCACTGTATGAAACTATTTTTCTTTTCCTTCCCAAATACCAATATCCAGGGTCCTCTTTGTGTAATGTAAACCTGTCTGAAAAGATCTATTGTATGCAAATTTTTTTTATTATTTGAATTTTTCTGATTGTTTATATAACACTGTATAAAACTTTGTTGTGGAGCTTTTCTCCCCGGGCCTCCGCTGTAAATGGACCTAGTTCCAGTCGGACTTTCCTGGTAAACAAATGTAAAATAAAAAAATAAAATAAATATATATATATATATATATATATATATATATATATATATATATATATATACATTACTATATACAGATATATCAGTATATTTATGCATACATGTATATATTTATATATTGCTGTCTATATATGTCTATATATATATATATATATATATATATATATATATATATATATATATATATATATATATCTAACAACATATGGGTCTATGGGTGTCTGCATATGTATATATCTATATGTGGGTATGTATGGGTATCCTGTCTCTGTATGTATACATTTCTACTATGGAGAGGGAGAGGTTTATCTCTATGTCACTATGGGTAGATATACACACACATACCTCTACATATATACATCTACATCTGGTTATTCCATTCCTTGCCATATAGATTACACTTTGCTGCAGTGGGACTCGTAGTGGGTGTGGCTGCTCGTTGGCCAATGCCTCTGCCCAATGAATGCATTTGCTTACATCCCTGGGGCTGTCCATATAGGCCCACATCAGCCAACACCTGCACACCTAGACCCATAAGTAGCTACCCATAGTTCCCCCCACCCGCACCTCCTCTACAGCACCCATCCTTACTCTGGGTCCTGGTCAGTTCAGAACACACCACTATACACTGCCCACTCTCCACTTCACGAGACCCATGTCATGCAATTGTCTCAACCCATGGATCATCAGGCTTTCCCACCCTTGTATTCCGGGTATGTATACACCCCAGCCAAAATGGTCGGTGTATCACCTTCTTTTGGACTTGTCAATTTTTGGGCTCCTGTTTGTGTTTTAAGATTAGATTTCATGGGTGCATTGTGTACCCCCCCGGTTGTATCCTGACTGTGGTCTGGGGAGCAGTGGACTATTTACATTGTTTGCGGGTTTGTGTGTATGTTTCCCGTGTCTGGTTGGGGGGGTGGAAGGTCATGCTATGTGCTTCATGTTTCTTGCTTGGGCCCCTCACTTCCATTGGCATAGCCTGTGAACATATGTCATTATTGTGTGCTGTTTCCTATCATAGCTGTATATCTGTGTATATCTATGTATACACACACACACACACACACTCACACACACACACATATATATATATGTGTGTGTGTGTGTATAAATATATATATATATATATATATATATATATATATATGTATATGTATATGTCTGCAACTATAGATATATATATATATATATATGTGTGTGTGTGTGTGTGTGTGTGTGTGTGTGTGTGTGTGTATGTGTGTGTGTGTGTGTGTGTGTGTGTGTGTGTGTGTGTGTGTGTGTGTGTGTGTGTGTGTGTGTGTGTGTGTGTGTGTCTGTAAAGCAATGCATACCCCGTGCAAATGCACTTACACATGCCTACTGGTTTTTATATATGCCTAAACCTGCTTACTAGTGCCTTATTCATTATGACACTGACACTTCGCTCCAGTTCACTTTTAATTGTTATTTTGCAAGTTATACAGTGGACAGATGTTGCAATATGTTCATGTACAGATTACCGATGGTAAATGGTATGTGATGCAGTGGGATTTGGAACGGGAATGTCTGTTCGTTAGGTGGCTGCTCTAACCAATACATTATTACTGTGTTGCTTCATTTGCATATATACCCATATACCCATGGCTCCTGGTTCCCCAAACACCCACCCCAGCGCCTCCCTAACCCTGCAGTCATCCATTCTCCAGTTGGATTCGCGGTGTATCCACACCACTACACATTGGCCAATCCCTACTCCTGTAGACCCATCCCATCGGTTGACTCACTCCACGTATCCTCACAACTCCCAAACTTTTAGTCCACAAACATTGGTGACATAAGCGACTAAAAGGACACTATTCACAATTTTTGGGTTGTCCCACATGGGACACACATGTCTTTATGTCAAGATAAGACTCTATACTTCATTACATCCTTCCTCCCGTTGACATGACACTACAATAAATTAATAAGTATGACTATGTGGTAACGTACACGTTACACATGCGAGCCTAATTATGTATGTGTTCGGCGTATTTCTTTTACAAATAGATTGGTTTAGTAATTGGCGTTGCCGTAGCAGGCAAATCACAAGAATGATTCCATCTGTGGGAAAGACTTCACATTTGATTTTTTTCAGCACATCACTGACTTCAGACATTGTACACACATCTGCATTTTAGCAGTTTTGTCCCTTCCCTCTTATGCACAACCTATTATTCTATCTACTGTTGAAATTTGTAAGGGGACATTCATGTTATTTATGTCTGCAAATGGAATGAATGTGTTACAGAGAATGTACTTCTACATATAGATGTCTGCATGTGTGTATGCATATATACTTATAACGAACTCGCTGACCTCCATGGGGCGGTCCAATTAGAACCAGCCCATCCAACTCTGGCACGCCTGGATCCATAATTTCATGCTCATAGTTCCTCCAACCCACCTGAGTTCAACATACACACATACCATCCATTGTCCAGTTGCTATCTCAGCCATGACACAACTCCACACATTGCCCACTCCCGCACGTTAGGAGACCTACACGTATGTTGTCCTAACCCATGTATTCTCAGGCTCTCCCACCATTTAGTCCTTGAACATACCTGCCCATGCATGTGTAATGGTCGGATGGCCAAATAGCGTATCAAGTTTTGGGTAGTCCCACCAGTGACTACTCTCTGTGTGTAAAGTAGACTTAGAAGATCTACAATGTTACTCCCACTGGTAATTTCCTGCCTGTGGTGTGAGTAGCAGTGCTTTGCTCACTCCTGCCCAGCTGGATATGACATACACTGACAGCACTATATAATACTGGGGTTGCTGTTGATTCCCTTCTCATTCTTTTTGTATGCTTTATTGTTACATCGTTCTTTCTTCATATATATATATATATATATATATATATATATATATATATATATATATATGTATATGTATGTGTATATATATATATATATATATGTGTGTGTGTGTGTGTGTGTGTGTGTGTGTGTGTGTGTGTGTGTGTGTGTGTTTGTATATATATATATATATATATATATATATATATATATATATATATATATATATATATGTATATATATTATATATCTGTACATACTTATATACCTTTCCTATGCTGGGCACTGCTTAGACCCACACAAGTGCACTCAGACTTGCTTACTGGTAGTTTTATATGTTTACTGCTGCTTATTTGTGTCTACACCTGCTTACTAGTGCCTTATTCATTATGACAGTGCCACTTTCATTGAATGACATTTAGTTAGATATCTCATGCGATACTCTTATGTTGGTTTTACAGCAAAACGACATTCATTCCACATGGAAAATAATATGTGCTATTGTTGGGCTCGAACAGTGAATGCTTGTTTGTTAGGCGGATGCTCTAAACACTACACTATTGACATTTACACTGATTCCGCATGTTTTTCTCTATTTGAATGACTTTGATGTATAAGCTAAGGTCGGCAGAGGGCAGAGACGCGCAAACATGCTGCGCTTTGCTTACACCTTCGATATTGCAGCAATTCAAATGTATAATAGGGACACAAGGAATCTAATTATGAACGTTCTAGGGACAGGGCTCAACATTCCACTACGTGTTTGTGTGTTTACTACTTCAATTTTATTTTGCTGTTCGTGAACACTCTTGTATGCTTAGCATACATTTCGGTATCCATGGACACTGAATTACTGACTTACGTTTAGAGGCGGTCTTTACTAGTAGGCATAGCAGGTTGTGCAACTGTTGGGGCATGTTTACGCCTCTGTAGAGCACCTGTACACCCCCCCCTGCACTCGCACAGTGTTTCCTGTGCATGTCGAGGGTGTGGCGGCACACCCTCATACATATTTATATGGCACTGCTGCACCATCTGTAGTGAGGACGCTCGGTGCAAGGCTAAAACCGTCCTTGTGCTGAGCTTCTTGAATCCTGGGGGTTGTCATGGCTGTTTCAGCATAGTTTGCTTTTATATGTAGAAATGTGTGTATTTTATTTTTAATGCTGTCTTCAATAAGTTTAAAATGTAGTGTTTTGAGTATAGTGTGAATATAAAGTGTGTTGCTGTTGGATTAACTCTTTATTTCATCATTGTCCTGGGTAAATTAGTGTTATAGGTTTATTATTTCTTTTTTGCTTTATTGCAGTGTTTGGAAGTAAATGGGTTCCATGGGGTCTACTGTGCATTCTAATTAATTTCTGAGTGGCTCTTTAGTGATAACTTGCAAGAAGTACTTTAATGTGAAAATATGTGTGTAACTTTATATTTTATAGGGTAGAGGTATGTGCAGTGGTTACAGCTGAGTAATGTATGTGTTTTTGCAGTAATGCTTCACTTTTACTGTTAAAGCGGCATAATTTAAATGGTTGCTGAGATTTCAGTTTGCTGTAATAACTTCACACTGTTGCACTCATAACTGCATCTCTTTCACCACTCTTGAGGTGGTGTCATGGTAGAGGGTATGGCCAATGTCATATTGGCCACACCCCCATGCCCCACTTTGGCTCACATAAATGGTGGAAACCCTATCTGTTTAAGTCCTGCTAGAAACTGTTGTTCTGTGATAAAGAAACTTCTTTGTTACAGCTTGTGATGATGTAAGGTAGTGCCAGCTATGCCAGGGGGACTAGGCAGTGCATGTGTAACATATGCCAGCATAACTAACTGGAGTTTTGTAAAGGATTTTATGTTATTTGAATATCAAACTGTTTTGTACAGCTATTTGTGCTAAAAATGTATTTGTAAAGTTTTTGTGTTAAAAATGTATCAACAGTGGGTCCTGCTGGACAGAAAATAAATATGCATATAGGTCAGCCTGTATTGTAACTAATGAAATGTATATATGTTAACAGAGAATGCTGGAAGGGGAGGGGTTAAGCTCAGCCCAGCTAACCTTAAGAAAAATGGCTTGAAATCAAATGACTTGGTTTAAGTCATAAAGATTTTATCTCACAGGTCTGAATGCAAACTGAGACACAATGTCTAGGTTGGAATCCTGCTCTTATTGTCCTAAGTGGTGAAGGAATTTCTACCCTGGGGTTCCAGAGAATGGCATGTTAGTCTTTGCAGGAAGGGAGGAAGTTTTGTAATTGTTTTACATTCTCCAGATGCTGGAATAAACCTTAACAAAGCTCTATGTTTAAATTGTGACACATCTGTGCCAGATCCTGGCTCAAGTTTCTAGTGAGGGGATAATGTGGGAACCACAGAATCAGGTGACTATTTGCAATGTCATTTTGTAGCCAGCACTGAAATTGTATTTAGATACTAGTGTGAGATGTGACAGAACACACTCAACACTCTGTTTTGGAGCTGGACCACTCACCTACTTCATCTTGTCTTGCTTTAGTAAGTAATTTAACTAGGGAACAGTAATATTTCAGTCAGTTAGGAAAATATAGTGAGATTAGCTAGTGTTGTTGTTCTGTATCTGTCTGAATCTTACCATCTATCTTATTTTTTATATTTCCTATGAATTGAAACTCTGGTGCTTATTGTGAATAGATATTCAGTATTGTCATATTAATTTTTTATTAAATATATCTAAACCTTTCATAGTGGCTGGTCTTTTAGAAAATATTTAACCCTTGAGAAGAGTACTTGCAGTTATTTAGTGGCACTGTAGCATCACGCTCATGAAAGTCTTGCCGATTGGTTAACACTACAATTTGTATGGTTATTAATTTTTACTAAGAGTAATTGGGTACCCTCATAAGAGCATTAATGTAGCTGGCTGGTGGCAGTGAATCTACCTTATATCCTGTGTGGAGGTAGCACAACGGGTAAATCTGTGTCAGTCTTTCCCGGGTGTGTGTTTGTGTGTGTGTGTGTGTGTGTGTGTGTGTGTGTGTGTGTGTGTGTGTGTGTGTGTGTGTGTGTGTGTGTGTGTGTGAAAATCAAATCTCAAAGAGTCTGTGTGTCAGCTCCTTGGAACAGGGACACAGAGCACTGATTTCTACAGAGGGAAATATGGAGTCTTATTTTGGGCCTAGAGAGGAAGTCCAGCCCCAGGACTGGAGTGTGCTCCCTGGGTGCTCTTAAGGGAAATTGTGCTTGGTGCAGAGAGTGACATCTATAAATTCTGTGTGTATCTATTTTTGTTCTAAATGAACATCCCCTACTGGTGTCAGTGGTGAGGATTGCGGCTCCTTGATTACTGGCCCACATATTGGTGAGCAGTGGTGTGGATATTAACTGAACTTCTGCAGTCTGTAAGCAGTTGTCACTAAAGATGTGTGTACTCTCAGACACCACAAGGTCAACATACAGTGTTTCATTTTTTGCACCAGTTTTGTTTATTTTTGTTAGTTTAGTTTAGTTAGGGAAAGCAGGCAAAGATGTCAGCAGAGGATTATGGCAAGCTGACAGTGAACCAGTTGACTAAGGTGTGCAAATCCAAAGGACTGGCACATGCCAACCTGACTAAAAAGGAAATGATTTCAGCTTTAGTTCTAGTTGTAGCACAGGACAACAACCAGGAGGATAACCAATTTGGTGATGGGGATGTTCAGCCCTCAGAAACAGGACAGTTCTCCTTTTCCTCGGAGGATTTAAAAACCCATCTGGAGTTAAAAAGACTTGCTCTAGAGGCAAAACACATTGAATTATAATTGGCAGAGAGACTACAGCATTTGAAAGTCAAAGAAAATGAAAGCATGTGGTGTTTGGAGGCTGAAGAAAATGAGAAGCAGTATCAACATGAGGGGGGCATGCTGACTCTCTGACAGGAACATGGAGGTAATGGGGAAGGGAATAACCAAATCCCAGAAGCAACAAAAGTCAGTAAATTGCTTCAAAGAAAGTGATAGTTTTGATAGTTGTATTCATATATTTTAAACAATATGTAAACAGTATAATGTTGACTAAGGGGTCTGGGTATAGTTCCTAACCCCCTTACTCCAGGGTAAAGCTGTAACCTCTGTTTCTAAATTGTCTGATACAGATTGTTTAAATTATGACAAGGTTAAACAAATTTTCCTGGAATGTTTTAACTTAACACCTGAAGCTTACAGAAAAAAAGTTTTGTGAGCATAGAAATCAGGCAGATGAAATTGCATGTGATTATATTGCTGAACTAAGCACTTATTTTGATAGGTGAGTGAGTGGGTGTCAGATCACACTTGTGAGGTTGGCAGAACATTTGGTGAGGGAACAAGCCCTTAGCACTTTGCTTGAGGAAATGAGAATCTGGTTGGCAGACTGGCAGTGTAACTCTGCAGATTTGCTGGGGAGAAAAATAAATCTCTTCATAGCAAGCAGGGCACCACTACACAAGAAGGGGATACCTAGTGCTGCACATGGACATAAGGGAACCCTTGGTGGGCAGCCTAAACCACCCCAACAGAGTCCACCAGTAACAGGGGAAGCCACTAGTTCAGGTACATGACCAGGATCAATTTTTAGTTGTTTTAAATGTAACCAGTGGGGCCATGTAGCATACAAATGTCCACTGAAGTAAGGTGGTGAACAAAAGATGGGTGAGCCAGTAAGTAGGAATAACAGTATGCCAGTGGTAAGTTATCTGGAGACAACATAGGTACCAAACTATCACCAGAATTTATATCCTGTCTTAGTGGATGGAAAACCAGCCACTGCTAAGAGAGACACAGCCTCTGACATTACCATTGTGAAGCCTGCAGTGGTGAAAGTGGAGCAGTACTTGATTGGGCAGTCCACTCCAGTTAGAGCTTTAGGAGGGACACCATTACAAATACCTTTGGCCAGGGTTCACCTTGACTGGGAAGGTGGAAAAGGAAGCAAGCAAGTAGGTGTGGTAGATGTCTTGATAGGGAATGATTTTGATAATGCAGTACCTTGTGTGCATGCAGTTACACACAGTCAGGTTTGGAGACAGACTTGTGGGTCTGGTAGCCTGGGGGAGATGGACAGAGCCCACACCTGAAGCTAGGGCTGGTGATGTGGCTATTTCACTACGGGAGCTGCCCTGTAGCAGTGAGCCTGAAGGTGAGCCACAGCTGCTGATTAGTACCAATGTTCACTTGGACAGGGTGACTGCAAGGGCACAGGTGAGTATTAGTACCCAGGCTAACAATGAGGCACCCGGGTCAAAGGATACCAGACTTTCTGTGAAAGAGGAGCTGGGAAGAGTCACAAAGGTAGAGTTGAGACAGGCTCAGCTCTCATAGCCTACATTACGAAGCTTGAGGGAAGTAGTTAAGGAGGCACATGATTCTTAAGGAAAAGGGGAGTCTGTATACTGGAACAAAGGATTACTGTATAGAGAGTTGGCCCCTGAGGAAGGGCTAGAGGGTGAGGTAATACAGCAGTTGGTAGTATCTACAGCCTACTGTCTGATACTTCTAGCCATAGCCCATGGCATTTCTTTTGCAAGCCATATTGGCATAAAGCATACCAAGAGATGTATTATGCATAACTTTTATTGGCCTGAGACTACAAGGGATGTAACAGAGTGCTGCAGAACATGTGAGCAGTGACAAAAAGTAGGAAAGGCAGGAGACAAGGTCAAAGATCTTTTGATACCTTTGACTGTGATTGACGAGCTATTGCACAAGGTAGCTATGGATATTGTGTGGCCTCTGAATTCCAGAGTTCCACAGGGAGGAACTATATCCTAGTGGTAGTAGATTATGCTACTAGGTAACCTGAAGCTTTGGCTCTGTCCTATATTGAGGCAGAGAAGGTGGTAAATGCTTTGTTAGATATTTTTAGCAGGCTAGATTTCCTAAGAGAAATGCTGACTGACAGAGCTGCCAATTTCATGGCATTCCTGCTGGCTTGTCTGTGGAAGTGCTGTGGGTAAAGCACCTAAAGACCACTCCTACCTCCCCAGACTATTGGTCTTATGCAGAGGTTAAACTCTACACTAAAGATCATGCTAATGGTATTTGCAGAACAGTTTAAGAGAGAGCTGGACAAATATTTGCCCCATCTGCTCTTTGCATACAGCCCTTTGAGTTACTGTATGGGCATAGGGTGATGGGGCCCTTGGATTTGATTCATGATGAGTGGGAGGGTGAATGTAAATCCCACAAGGAGTCTGTTGTGGCATATGTCCTAAACCTCAGGACAAGGCTTATGGAGGTCATGGGCTTGGTCCAGGAGAAACTGGCAGGAGTCCAACAGCAGAAAAAGGACTAGTATGACAGGAATGCTCAAGCCCAAGTGTATGCTGTGAGACAGCAGGTTATGGTGCTCCTTTCATCAGACACAGTATGCTGCAGGCAGCTTGGAGAGGACCCTTCAAAGTGGTAAGGAAGGTCAGTGATGTCAACTACATGGTAGTAGAACTGCTAGGCAAGAACCAGGGGCACAAACTGTACTTATTAACATGATGGAGCCTTACCATGACAGGGTGGCCCTTGTCCTGAGTATCTGCAGTGGGTGGCAGGAAGAGTTTGAGGAGGATCTGGTGACTAATCTCCTCAGTGAGGCTTGGACTGACACTTCAGTGAAAGGAGTAGCAGTGTCCCAGCGGCTATCCCCTACCCAGATTCAAGAAATCTGAGCAGTTTTACAGGAGTTTTGGGACATGTTCACTGGGAAACCTGTGTGCACCCACCAGGTGCAGCACCATGTGGATATGGGACCCCAAAGACCTACCAAGCAGGCCACCTATAGGGTGCCTGAGCAAGTCAGACAGACCCTATAGGAGAAGATAAAGGAAATGTTGGAACTGGGAGTAATGCTTGAGTCCAGCAGTCTCTGGGTCTTTCTAGTGGTGCTGGTACAAAAGAAGGATGGTAGCACTAGGTTCTGTGTGGACTACAGAAAATTAAACAGTCACACAGAGTCAGATGCTTAAGTTATGCCTAGGGCAGATGAAGTCTTAGAGCAGCTGGGTGGGCTAAGTGTATGACCACCATTGATCTGACCAAAGGCTACTGGCAGGTGCCCTTGACTCCCACCATCAGAGAGAGGTCAGCATGTGTGACTCTTCAAATTATATGAGTTCACAAAGATGGTCTTTGGGATGATAAATGCCCCAGCAACCTTCCAGATGCTGGTAGATCACATCCTAGCAGGAGCAGGAGATTATGCACTTGCTTATATGGATGCTATTGCCATCTACAGCTATTCCTGGGAAGAGCACCTTCAGCATTTCAGGGAGGTCCTGGTCAGGCTGGAAAGGGCAGGCTTGACCATTAAGCCCAGTAAGTGGCAGGTGTGTATGACAGAGGTCTCCTACCTGGGACATAGCATAGGAAGTGGTAAGATCAGGCCAGAACCTACCAAAATAGAAACTAGTCATGCATGGCCTGCCCCTGTTTCCAAAAAACAGGTGAGGGCATTCATAGGGACAGCAGGATACTATAGAAAGTTTGTTCCCAATTATAATAGAATAACTGCACCCCTCATAAGGGAAAATAGGTCTGATATGGTAATGTGGACCCCAGTCTGTGAATAGGCATTCCAAAAGCTTAAAGGGGCTTTGGGAGGACCCCCTATACTAGCCAGTCCAGACTACAGCAAGTGATTTGTTGTGCAGGTGGATGCATCAAACCATGGGGTGGGAACTCAGAGGGAGAAGAGCACCCTGTTATATATCTCAGCCATAGACTCCAAGCCAGGGAGGAGTGTTATGCGCTGTAGAAAAAAGAATGTCTAGTCATAGTATGGGCACTGTAAAAACTTCAGCCCTGTCTGTATGGAAGGAAATTCACTGTGGTTACAGGCCACAATCCCTTAACATGGCTACATCAAGCCTGACAACAAAATGCCAAGTTATTAAGGTGGAGCCTAGGGTTGCAGGCATATGACATGACAGTGCAGCACTGTAGTGGGGTCAGCAATGCCAATGTAGATAAGTTCTCAAGACAGGGTATGAGTTAATGTATTCACAGACAGGCTCATTTCTCTCAAGCATTCTTCCTCCATGATCACTTGAAAAACTAGCCTGAGTCTTAAAAAGAAAAGAGAGAGAGAGAGAGATGGATGATGTGAGGTAGTGCCAACTATGCCACAGAGAGTAGGGCAGTGTATGTGTAACATATGCCAGCATAACTAGCTGGAGTTTTGTAAAGAATTTTATGTCATTTGAATATCAAACTGATTTTGTGCAAATGCTTATGTTACAAATGTATTTTTAAAATTGCTTGTATTAAACATGCATCAACAGCTGTCCCTGCTATACAGAAAATAAATATACATATAGGTCAGACTGTGTTGTAGCTGATAAAATGTATCTACATTAACAGAGGATGCTGGATGGGAAGGGGTTAAGCTCAGCCCAGCTAACCTTAAGAAAAATAGCTTGAAATGAAATGACTTAGTTTAGGCTAAAAATATTTTATCTCACAAGTCTGAATGCAGACAGAGACACCATGTCTGGATTGGGATCCTGCTCTTACTGTTCTTAGTAGTGAACTAATTGATACCCTGGTGTGCCAGAGAATGGCTTGCTTGTCTCTGCAGGAAGGGTGGAAGTATTGGAATTGGTTCACAATCACCAGATGCCAGAATAAAGCTTAGCAAAGCTCTATGTATGAACTGTGACACATCTGTGCCAGATCCTGGGTCAAGTTTTTAGTGAGGGGGCAGTGTGGGAACCACAGAGTCAGGTGACCAGATATGACGTCATTTTGTAGCCAGCACTGAGATTGTATTTGGATACTCATGAGAGATCTGACAGAACACACTCAGCATTCTGTTTTCAAACTGACAAGACCACTCACCCACTTTATCTTGCCTTGCTTTAGTAAGTATCTTAACAGGGGAGAAGGAATTCTTCAGTCAGTTAGGAAAATATAGTGAGCTAAAAGTATTGTTTTTCTGTATCTGAGTCTTTCCATCTGTGTTTTTATATGTCCTGTGAATTGAAACTCGAGTGTTTATTGTGAATAGATATTCAGTATTGTCATATTTATTTATTTTTATTAAATATATCTAAACCTTTTATTGTGGCTGGTCTTTTAGAAAATATTTTAACCCTTGAGAGTACTTGCATTTTCTTAGCGGCACTGTAGCATAACACTCCTGAAAGTCTTGCTGATTGGTTAACACTACCATTTGTATAAGTATTAATTTTACTAAGAGTAATTGGGTACCCTGGTAAGAGCCTTACAATAGCTGGCTGGTGGCAGTGAATCTACCTTATAGTCTGGGTGGAGGTGGCATAGTGGGTAAATCTGTGGCAGCCTTTCCTAGGTGTGTGTGTGTGTGTGTGTGTGTGTGTGTGTGTGTGTGTGTGTGTGTGTGTGTGTGTGTGTGTGTGAAAATCAAATCTCAAAGAGTATGTGTGTGCCAGCTACTTGGAACGGGGACACAGAGCACTGATTTCTGCAGAGAGAAAGGTGGAGTCATATTTGGGGCCTGGATAGGAAGTCCAGACTCAGGACTGGTGTGGGCTGCCTGGATGCAGTTAAGGGAAATTGTGCTTGGTGCTGAAAGCTGCATCTGAAAATACTGTGTGCATCTAGTTTTGTTCTAAGTGAATGTCCCCCACCAGTATTAATGATGAGAATTGAGGGTCCTTGATTACTGGCCCAGAGGAGGGATGTAACACCACTCATCATAATTCATATTTACGGTTGTATAGAGAGTGACATGGTTTGGTTACCTTAAATAATGTTTAGAAAGCAATTAGTTTCACCATGCTTAATTTTTAAATCCCACCCCTTCAAAACAGCTGGAGTACAAATAAAATTGCTAGTGGTAAAAATGGGCTTAAAATGTTTATCTGCACATTTTAACTGGAATGATCCCAAAGAGCTATGATGAAAATTTCACTGTAAATAGTAAATCATTTCGCCTTTGTCATTATTGGCAATTTAGATTGATAGATTAAAAACATTTTTTTACCTCAAATAGTCTACACTGTAGTTACACCGGTAAAGGTTTTATATGTGTGTCGCTATCTTTCTCTTTCTCTCCCTCTTTCTTTCTCTCTCTCTCCATATATATATCTATATATCTATCTATCTATAAATATATATATATACATATATATATATATATATATATATATATATATATATATATATATATAAATATATGGGTCTACTATACATGGTCGACATTTCAGAATGTCAAAGACCATATGACCGAGATCATATGATCGACATTTGAAATGCCGACCATGAAATAAAAAAAAACAAAACACAACAATAACTTACCTTCACACTGCTAGCAGTTGGCCTATGCCTCCCCTTCCCCCTGTAGGGGATCTGCCCCCCACACCCCCTGTAACTTAAATATACCAACTCTGAGATCGCACTACATATACATAACTAATAGTGGCTCAAGGTTCTATGCCAACAGAGACAAAATAATATTACTTTACATGCTATACAAACAGAAACCATGTAAAATTACCCATATGCTAGTGTATGCCATGGTACTGTAAGTAATTCGATATATGGGCACTTCTGATTAGGCTGCATTCACAGGTGCAATGACATTAAAATAGGTACTGCACACAGACTGTGATAAGGGATAACAGCATACTTGAAAAGCAGTTTTATAATGCACAGACAGATAAAACACACCCAGTATGATAGGCAGAACCATATGCTAAATACA
>NC_056733.1:547905775-547995775 GCF_019279795.1 Protopterus annectens
ATCATTGTTTTCACTAACAGTAAAATCAAAATTACTGGTGAGAAAATTGTCCAAATTGTTCACTTCATGATCTACCTTATTGGTTAAATATTTATTCTTGCCTCTAGGGCTAGAAGAATTTATCACAGTACCTTTAGGTAGATTCAGATTTGATTTAGTGATCGAAGCATATGTTTTAATAGATAGCGGACACTTAGGACGAGCTCCCATGCATTCAACATCTTCTTCCACATGAAAAAGTGAAAAATCAAAAGTAAATTCATTGTCTGATGTATTACTAATGTTGCTATAATGTTTTTGCAACATCGGAAGTTCATTGGAATTTGGTTCCACTCGATTTAGCAGTTCACCTTGCCCATTCGGTATTTCGACTTGTGTGGACACATGGCTCACCAAAATGGATGTGTCTCTCCTTTGCAGAATGTTCAATGAACTCACAACTACATTTTGGATCCACCCTATGGCGTCTGCTAGCCAAGAGACTTGCTCTCTCAGCATATTCATTTCAGTCCTTTAGCTGGTTGGCCTCATCCCTGCTCAATGAAGTCTCGGTCACCTCGCTGACATTATCCATTACTATCCACTGTTAAATATCCACAAACGAGCACAAAGATGACACCTTAAATACGAACTGCTAGACGGCCAACAACTGTCTATGTAATGTAAAGTAATGCAGCGGGTAAACACGACTCGAACCAGGGAAACAAAATGTTTAATAAAGCAAGGCAAACGAAAAAATCTATAAAATTTGTTTTAAAATAACTTCTAGTTAAGCGCTTTCATCTGTTCATACAGACTTCTTCAGAACAATTCATTCATAAAACATACATGGTTTATAAAAACATTTTGGCGCCAAAGCAGCCATCAATTCAAAGATTTAAAGTGCTAGTGTAAATAAATATTCTAAACTATGTGTCTTTACCAGAATGACTCTTAAAACATTCCCTAAACAATTTATATACATTATATTCTATACAATCTATCATAATATACTTCATCTAACACAATAAAAATAAAATTATAAATAAAATTAATTAGTTGTATATGTATACATACTCTAGTTCTAAAACTATAAAGAACATTTGAAACTGTTGAATAATGGTGATGAATTAATAGTTTATGGAAACTAATGTATTAACCATTAAAGGAGGAAATGGTTTTGTAGTAAAAATAAACAAAAAAATAAAATAAAAAAATACAAAAAAAAAAAAAAACATTTCTTCAAAAACAACAAAGCCATCTTTTTGTAGTTGGTTAACCAACCTAAAACGAAAAAAAATCAAGTGTAGCTTTCTCTTCTCTCAACCAAGAAAGCGCTTTTAAAAAACTTAAGCTTTTTAAAGCCTTTGAAAAGCCATTAGCTTTTTTGAAAAATTTTTTTTAAAATAAAAGCTTTTAAAGCTGTTTTTTTTTTTCAGCTAACCTTAACTTAAGCTTGCTTTACTTTTACTTTGTGAAACTTTGTTTGCTGTTTTTTGCTTTTTGAAAAAACTTTGTTTTTTTTATTTTTTTTTTTTGTTATTTGGAATTTTGTTTTTTATTTTTTTATATTTTTGGCTATTTTTTTCTTTTTAATTTTTAATTTTTATGATACACTGTCGCCTGAATTAGGTTTACTGCAAGCAACTTGTTGCCTGGTTTTATTCTATGGAAACTAATGTGTCTAAATAAAGACTGATTCAGTAATGTCATTATCTGAAGAAGTTACAGCTACTGTGACGAAAAACATGTAGGAGATTTTCTGCTTTTATGCTTTTCACTGAGTTGTTCTGCAAGTTGGAATAAAAGCACAACAGAACACTTCGTTTTCCCTGGATGTTTTTTTCATTTCATTTTACTGGTCCTAAATGTTTTATCCCATGCATGGGTCTCCTCAAATTATGTATGGTATGATCCCATTTATTCTCATTGGGATAATATATAATTATCAGCCATGGATAGGTAAGGCCAGTCTATAAACATATGGGAGAGGTTATTTTGAGCACAAGAAAGAGAAATTGGCTAGGCTTAAAATGGCCCACAAGGCAGCTAGCCAAGTACATATCTATGAAACTGTAAACCTATGGATGTCTTGTTTCAACATCAAGATTTGAGCACTTTTGCAAGATAAGATAAGGGCCTCTGTCACATGGAATTAATCCAGCCCTCAGTTTATTCTCATTCATCATTACAATGTTTTCATTTTCATGTAATGTGTGTCTTATTGGAATAACTATGTTACAAAATCATGGCAACTAAATAAGATATGCAGTACTGAATAAATACTGCAGGTTGATATTTAATGCTAAGGGAGGGCATGGACAGTAACTTTGTACTGTATACAGTTTTGTGTGGGAAGGACACATCTCACTTCTTTTTTCAGAATAAATAGACCGAGTGACACCTATTAAATGTGGAAAAGGCAATGGAACCCAATACCATACATCTTGAGTTGTTGAAGAACTAATGCATGAGGTTGTTAGTGTCACTGACAATAATTCTCAGTTCTTTATTTGCTTTACAACATCAGTGTAATCGCACGTATGTTTCTCCATTCTTAATTAATTTACTGATGTACAGCACTAATATGGAGACGTGTACTATATCAAAAAAATTAGACAGATTCAGATAAGTTCCACAGAAAGGTCATGTCGGATGACCCTGATTGATTTTGTTCATATGCAGCAAAAGTGTCATACCTTTGTGAACTATGAAGGAGCTGTAAATGTCATCCCCAGATAAGTCGATAAATTATTTAGTGTAATACAAAGCCTTGAAGGAATCTTTAGAAAGGAAAATGCTGAACAAAACATTTTTCTTTAGAAGAAAATATGTGTATTAATCCCATACAAAAGACTTACTACTCTCAACTAAACTTAATATAAATGTACATTTTCTAAAATAAATAAATACATACACACATAAATATATAAAGAAATAAAAAATAGTTTAGATCATAAATGGCTGGACATTGTCATGTGAATTCCCAGAAAATAACAGTAACTTATGCAAAATAAAAAAATACATTTTTGAAAAGTAAAATGTAGTCAGATAATATTGTTTTAAATTCAAATAGTTTGAAATAACAATTGCCAATTAGAGTACAGCAAGAAGAACATTACTACCACTACTACTACTCAGAATAATAATAATAATAATAATAATAATAATAATAATAATAATACATGGAGCAGAAATTTAAACTGCACAGTTTATCTGGTCCCTATCTCTGGTGACACATTCATTGACCTGCCTTTCACTAGGTTAGTAACAGCAGTTTTAATATTATGATATAAAGAAGCATTTTATAGGAGTTGTGGATCCACTACTTTAGTTACATTCTCCAGAATGGGAGTAGCCTACTTTCAAAATGAAACTTGACTGAATATACACATCAGCTAAAATTAATAGCTGAAGTTGAAACTTTTAGAGTTTCTCCTTTCCAGCAAAACAGAGTGACCTTTAATTCTGCAAAAAATTGGTTTTAGGAAGCATTCCCACTGCATTTGCTATGTGAAGAGAGTTCTTTTCCCACCTGATAAAAATGTAACTTTTATGCTATATGCTGTGTTTTTGGTTACTGTCTGCATTTGGGCACATTTTATTCACCTGATCAGCCATCACAGCATTTCATCATCAAAACGTCACATGACTAATATGTAAGAAGTAAACTGTAGCGCTTTACTTATTATATGTGCTATGAGTCTGCATAGTATCTTCTTCTTCTTTCGGCTTTTCCCAGTTAGAGGTCGCCACAGTGGATCACCTGTCTGCTCATGATTGGCAGTGGAGTTTTACAGGGTTGAGTTGCCAGCCCGGCGCCCAACCTTCCACAGAAGGCACACATATGCACACATTCACACCTAGGGTCAATTTAGAGTGTGCAGTCCATGTACTGCATGTCTTTGGGATGTGGGAGGAAACCAGAGCACCCGGAGGAAACCCACGCGACCACAGGGAGGACATGCAGACTCCGCACAGAAGGCACCCCAGCCGAGGATCGAATTGGAGAACCTCTTGCTGTGAGGCGACAATGCTAACCACTGCAGCACCACCCATTTTTCGCAATTAATGCCATGACTCAACTCATGTAAGACAACACTGTAGACATATCTTTTTGTTTTAGGCATGCCAAAATGCACTGTTTGCATTGAGTGAGCCCTGAGAGCCAGTTTCCAGAAGTTCAGGTTGAAATCTTTATAGACGTTATGGTTAGGGTGGCACATGGAAATGCATTTTACTATTATAACTTATCTAGAGCTTTTCACAGCTCATGAATGTGATGTTTAAATTTCTCTAACTGCTCAGTGAATGCTGCTATAAAACAGAGCAGAGAGAAAATAACACTTTTGCTATAATGCTTTTGTTGACTGATTACTGAACAACCCAATCAATATCGGTCAGACATGCAGAGAGCAAATAACAGTTTGCAATAATACTTGGGCTGACTAATTGCTGAACAAACTTGTCATTATATACTCTGAGTATATATTGGATGAATATATTGTTTAATGAATATTGTGAGACATGTATATACTGGCACCAGGGATGCATTTTCATTTGAATGGTATACCAGTCTTATATGCTTATTAAATACATGGTAGCTCAGTTTTACTGTCCATTCTAGCATAATCATATGCCAGCACTTTTAGTCCTGGAGATTTGCAAGACAGCACAATGATTTTTTTAGCATGTAGTAGTACCCAAAATGTATTCATTCATTCATTCACTAACTCACTTACATATTTAAATGTTTTATCCCTCAAAATACTGCTTATTCAGTCCAGTAACTTGAACCAACTGCCACATTCATTCCACTGGGGGTGAGATCCATGCATCCCTGGAGGAGGTAAGAGTCCTACAACTGATCCCATCTATGGTGAGAGTTTGATGGTAGGGAACAGGCCAGCTTCCAGGAACTTTCGGGTGGCTTACTCCTTTCCTGGTGGAGTCCTCCCCTCTTGGAGATCTGTAAGCTCCACTGCTAAAACTTACTGCAGGGAATATATCTCCATATACTGTTTTGGCTATTTGCTACGGTATACTGGCAATGCATGCTTACAAGCTTGCACACTATGGCCACAATACCTAGTGATTCCACTAAATGCCACCCAAGTTAAGAGCCAGAGACACTTCCATTCCCCCATGACTGGAAAGTTGGCAACCTCTGCTCATTTCCATCCTCCCCTACCATATCTGTCAGGCACCCAAACCACTAATATAACATGGATTGGCTGGGGCAGGGTAAGGAGCCAGGGCTTTACAGCTGTCTGCCACCACAGCTGACAATTTTTACTGGTTTAAAACACAAGATCACCAAAACTATATAATAAATAATGTTTTTTCAGTATACAGAGATTGCAATTATAGCCTCAGACATGGAAAGAACTGAGGAATTATTTATTTTTTTTTTATTTATTTGTCTTTGTTTACCAGGAAAATCTGACTAGGTAATGCCCATTTGCAATGATACCTGGGGAGAAAAGCTCCATTTGCTTACATTGCATTATACTAAGTTCCAATTAAACACAAATTAGTTACATTTCTATTTACATTTATACACAAACAGTAGTTACATTTATACATTCGAAGATTTTACAGAGGTGGAACTTACTAAAGAGAAATCCCACGTGCAACTTAATGGATTATGCAGGCAGCAGTTATGTATAAAAATTGTTTTCATTTCAGTGTAAGTTTGTGTGTATTCTGTTTAAGGAGAGTATTTGGAGAGTATCGTATGGTGAACAAAAAGTCTTAATCTTGAGATGAGTGTGTGCAGGACCAGGATTGGTCAAGATGTTGTTTAAGCAGTGGTTTAAAACTATTGAGTTTGTCGGAGAGTTTTATTTATGTGAGGATACTGTTCCAGAGTTTAGTAACATATTATGAGTAGGCCAAGTCTCCTGCAACATTATTTAACTTATTTGTAAGTAGTAAGAATTTGTTATTAGGGCAGAGGTCTCTTGCTGGACAGTAGGTCAGTAAAAAGTTATATAGTGCAGGGCATTTGTCTGGATGCTGAATGAGTTTGTGTGCTGTAGTTAGTTCATAGGTTGATAGGTTGGTACTAGGCTATCGGCCCTAGGGCCTATGCAAGCCTAGCCATAACAATTCCCTGGATATTTCTTCCCACAATATTTACTTCTCTGGACCCCTGTCTAGCAGGGTAACTGACATGATCCCTGGGGTGAATTTCCTATCTGCCATCCAATCATCAAGGTTCCTTTTGAAGAGGGCCAATGAGGTGCTCTGCTTGACATGTATGGGCAGTCTATTCCAGAGTATGGGGAGTCTCTGGGTCAAGAACCTATCCCCCTAGCATGTTTTGTTCATTGTGATGACAAGGTTTAGATCCCTGGAGCGTGTGGCTCTGAGGGATTGGGATTTCTTTAAGTGGAGCATGTCCATCAGCTCAGGGTTTGACATGGCCTTGTATGTTAAGCAGAGATCGTCTCTGAGTAGACGATAAGCTACAGAGTATAGCTGGAGTTTTTTTAGATGGTCAGCATATGGCATCTGCTTTAGGCCTGTGATTCTTTTAGTGAGGTATTTCTGTGGCCTTTCCAGCTGTTGCAGATGACTTGTGAGGTACATACCAAACGGGGCATTATACTCTATAATGGGTCTAATGAGGGATGAGTACAGTGGGACAATGACCTCCTTTTTTCTGGATGGAAAGTGCTTAAGATGAGGTGTGCCACATAGAAAGATTTCCTGACTGTTGTGGCGATGTGGTTATCGAAAGTGACACCACTGTCCACCTGTGTCCCTACATCTCTCATCACACTTTCAATGTTTAGTGTCCTGCCACCTATGTGGTAATTCATGGGTACATGTTTTTTTCCAAAGGGGATAACTATACATTTCTTGACCTTAAGCTTGAGCCCATGGCACTGTTACCAGGCATCTGTTTCTGTAAGGCCCTTTTGTAGAATATCCACATCAATTGCTGATTCAGTAATGGCTCCCAGTTTGCAGTCATCTGAAAACTTTGTTAGCCAGAGTCCCTTAGTGTTGGCCTGTACTTCAGAGAAGTAGATGCCAAACAAGAGTGGTCCCAGGACTGAACATTGAGGTTCTCCACTTGTCACTTGTCTGGAGCTGGGTTTGGAGTTGGCTACTTTTACAGTCTGGGTTCTTTCAGTAAGCCAATTGGCAATCCATCAAGTGATGAAGGGATTTATGCCCAGCTTAGTAAGTTTATCTATGATTCCAGAGTGGATGATGGTGTCGAAGGCCTTGGCGAGGCTCAGATAGGCTGTGTGGACCACCTTACCCTCATCCACAGCTCTGGAGACTGATTTGAAGAAGTCAATCCGATTCAGGAGACAAGATTGGCCCTTCACAAACCCAAACTGGGTGAGGTCCAGTGTTTGAAGGTTGCCAATGTCCTTGTTTAAGTTCCATGATAATGCGTTCCATGCCCTTGCAGATCAGGCTTGTCAGATTGATGGGACAGTAGTTTCCGGGATCCAAGGTGGATCCTCCCTTGTGGAGCAGGATAACTGTAGCTGTGCACCACTCAGTGGGCACAAAGCCTGAGGTGAGGCTATGATTAAACATGACACTTAGGTGAGGTGCCAGTTCATTTTGTAGTTCATGTAGTATACAGCCTGGGATGTCATCTGGTCCCATGGATGCTGTATTTTTAGCTTTGGAGAGTGCGGTTTTTACCTGTGTGGCCGTGATTATCGGAATTTGGCAATCTTTTGGTATTGAGATGGGCCTTTTAGGGGGTGAGAGGGGGGTGACGTTGGCACTAAATCGATCTGCCAGGATATTGGCAATATCCTTGGGATCAGTATATTTAATGCCATTCTGTTGTAGCTCAGAGCAGATCTGAACATTGCCATTTAGATTCTTGACATAACTATAGAATGCCTTGTGGTTGTCTTTGGAATCTTTGGCAATTTTATTTTCATAGCTAGCTTTTGAGGATTTTATGAGGGATCTCGGCTTCTTACTGAGGCTGGTGAGGGGTTTTTTTGCATCCTGGGATTTTCCACTTTTCTGCAACAGTTTCTTCCTTCTGTTGTATAGTTTGTTTATAGCAGGGGACCACCAGACTGGCTTCCTTTTTTTGGAGAAGAGCATCTTGGTTCTATTTGAGATGGCACGATTCATGCACAAGTGGATGTGCTCGTACAGTGCCTTAGTGTAGGATTCTGCAGTTGAAATTCCAGATCCTATCTGCATGGGTGTTGTGAAGTTTGTCACTTCTGACTTCAGTAGCATGAAGTTGGATTTGGAGAAGTTTTTTAAGGAGGTTTCCTTACTGGGGGGTGGGGGTGGGATATGGATATCAATGGTGATTTGCTTATAGTCAGACCTGACCAATGAGGGGGTGACCACTGGTGTGGAGCATCTATCTCCCATGTTAGTAATGACCAGGTCTAAGATACTGGAGCCCCTGGTGGGACAATGGATTAGTTGATCCAGAGCATTGGAATTTATAAACTCCAAGAACTGTTGGGAAAAGGAGTTGGTACCCGAGTAGTTTTCCCAATTAATGGCAGGGTAGTTGAAATCACCCAGTATTAGGGTGTTTGGTTGTATCTTAATATTTTTCAGTATGTTTAGAAAGGTGTAGTGAGAATCTTTGGGCATGATGGGGGATCTGTAGCAAGCTATATTTTGGATTGCAGTCTTACCTAGTGTTAGTTGCACCTGGAGAATTTCAGATGCATTCATTTGGGCAACTAACCTGGAGGTGTGAATATCCTTGATGAATATGGACACTCCTCCACCTTTAGTGTTTCGGTCTTGGTTTTGTGGCCGAAAAGTTTGGTAAGAATTGTAGCCTGGTATTGCAGGGGTGCTCTCTGGAGCCTTGAACCAGGTCTTAGTTACTGCACAGATATCGATGTTCTCCATTTTTAGGAGTGCTTCGAGAGAGTGCATTTTGAGGTTTAGACTTCTAGCATTGAGTAGCATTACCTGCAGATTTTTCATGCTTGTATCGGTTACAGTGGTGGTTTTGTTCTTTGAACCTTGTCTAAAAAAGGCACTATAGGGGTGGCAAGAGCTTTAGCCAGTAACCTGAATTCCAGGGGTGACAGGTGCAGATCATCTCTCGCAAAGCATCATGGTTTGTCGATCATGTCATCCCAGGCAGACAGATACTGGATCCCCTTTGAATGACACCAGAAGCTTAGCCAATTGTTGAAGTCAATCATTTTGTCCTTATATTGTGTTATCATTCTGGGCGAAGGCAGGATGCTACTCAGGGCAAGGGTCATACCTGCCTGGGCCACATGATCTGAGAGCTCTTCCATATCTCTTTTCATGTAGCCCAGGGAGGTACGTCTCAAGTCATTCACTCCAACATGGACAATGACAGAGTCGTATTTGTACTTGTGGAGTGACTTGAGTGCATGCGTTATGTGGCGGATCCTGGCACCCGACAGGCAGCTGACTGCAATTTTCTCCTTGTTCAGCCTGGTGAGTGGGACATCAGTGTGCCTGACTATAGATTCACCTATGAATAAAGTGTTGGGTATGTTGTCTTGCATTAGGAGCTGTTGTTGGGTGGCACACTGGTGTTGTGAGCTATGTGTCACTTTGGTTGTGGCTGGTGTTTGTTTGCGTTTCAGCTTCGGAGGTCCTTGTTGCTTGGGCAAGTTAATGTTAAGGGCCTCCGCATATGTGGGTTTAGTGTTGCTATGTGTGGGTGTTGATAGTGTGGGTTTTGAAGGGCTATGTGTTGCTTGAGGTGTAATGCAGGTGTTAACCTTCTCCTCTTGACTGTCTAGCACAATCTTGGCCGGAGAGAGCTTTGCTTCCAGTTTGGCTATGTAAGTGCATCTCTCGCAGGTTGTAGTGCTGGGTGGTAGGAGGAGAGGATTGTCTGTGTACATGAGGCAGTTGCCGCACTGCCCCAGTATGCCCGGATTCACCAGGTGGACAGGAGAAATCACCAGAAGCTGACCTGTGGACATACCTTTTTAGGTGCTTTTTTGTAAAGTTTAAGAGCTGTTTTCCCTTACCTTTGCAAGGTACTTTGCAATTATAGGCTGTTTAGCACCTATAATTAATTTCTCCTTATTGACAAGGAGAGCTGAGTGCTTGAATCAGTTTCAGGCTTCCTAGTGCTTTCCAGCAGGTTCTAGAGCAAGTGCTAGTCACAGGGGTTCAGATTTTAGTGCTACTACTGAGAAACCAGCTAGTTCTAAGGGAAAATTTAAAGAGCAGACTTTCTGGCACTTGGAATGGTTTAACTGTAGCCTTCCAGTGCTGCATGATATGAAAAATGTGCAAACACACGCGATTTTAAGACAGAAAGTTGAAAGGGATAGAAATCAGCCCAAAAAGGCTAATAAAATTATAATTTCAGAGCTGGAAACCACTCCTCTAGCGTTAGATAGGCAGTACAATGCTCACCAGTCCCACTTGTAAGCAGTAGGACTTCCCTCTACCACAGCAAGGCCTGGATAGCTCTGAACACAGAAAATAAAATCCTGAGACAAGCAAAGCCTGGGATATGGACTGGCTAGAAAAGGTGGGAAACGAGCAAACAAGATAGTATTTTTTTTGTTGAAACAGACTAAACAATGCAATAATACGTTAAATAAACACAGCAAAGACTAACACACTTGAGTGTATAGACCTAAACAGTAAATGCAATTAAAGCTCTACAAAATTAGCAATTTAAAACATTTTAAATGAAGCAAGGCAAGTGCACAACTGAAAAACGATTTAAGAGGCAGTAACACAGCAGAATAAGTAGCTAGTCTACATATACAGAAAAGTCTATATATACAGAAAAGCAGCTAAAACACACAAACCCTTCAAATGCAGTGCAACCTAGAGCACTTGAGTTGTAGCAATATTAAGGCAATTACAGTTATAATAAATGCTCTAAAATATACTCTATATTTCCAAAATGTTTGAGAAGCACAGTCAGAACACAAGGAGATTCAGCCAAAATGTATTTATTTATTTTTTTTTTGAAAGGGTAAAAGGAGAAACATAAGGCCTTATCAAATGTTCTCTCTGTATTAGGTAGAATGAGCTAATGACATTAGACTGGGAGGAGTGTCCCAGTTCAGATTTACAGTAGGAGCGGGCAACTGCAAAGCCACCAAGTATAACAGCAAGACACTGGCAGGGAGGTAGGGTGGGGACAATACTAAAGCTATTAGCCTACAGACAGTAAGCACTACAGAAAGCCACAAAATGAAAGTTTTTAAACAGATAAAGGAGCAATGAGACTCTACAGAATGCTTTTTTAACTGCAAACAAATCAGTTACCGGTGCAGATTAGTAAATAGCAATAAAAATACACTTAAAAATTATGCACCAGGCAATAAAAAGTGCTTTATATAAATTGCTAGAAACAATAATCAGTATAAATAATAAAAAAAAACAGGATACTTATATATCTCAGCTAAGAGTTGTATGGAATATGTTAGGTAGTTGTCTAGTTCAAGTCAGTTTAATTGCTTTAAGCTATTACAATGGTGGATCCTATGAGGGAGAATGGTGGAAAATTTAGCTATTTTATTGCAGCAGGAGGCAAGTTTCTATCTTTGACTATCATTTAAACATGTTAGGATAGGAGCAGTGTATAAGAGAGCTGGCAATAAGAAGGTAGTGGCTAGAGGTTTTCTTGCAGTATCTGTAAGGAATCCATTGATTCTATAAAGGGAGCCTGGTTTCTGGTGTGTAGATTTAATGGTGTGCAGTATATGCTGGTCATATTTGAGGCTGTCCTCTATTATAATGCCAAGAAGTTTACTATGAGTTACAGTTTAAATGACAGTATTATTTGCTGACTTTATGGTAAAAATTGCTTTTGATTTTGGCAACTTTTTCGAGAAAAAAGCATTAACTTAGTTTTCTTGGGGTTGAATAGGAGGTATGATTCTTTGAGTCAGGTTTCTACAGAAGAGAAAGATTTTTGGGTAATGTATTGAAGCTTATTTATTGTTGAGGTCGCACATATTAATGTTGAATTGTCTGCATATTGAACTAAGCTAACATGGTGAGTGGAGGTGTTGAGGTAATTATTGTTTGTTTACCTTTTCGACTTTTCCCGGTTAGGGGTCGACACAGCAGAACTCTAGTCCGCTAATAATTGGCAGTAGATTTTTATGGTGCCGAGTTGCCAGCCCGATGCATAACCTTCAACAAAGGCACGTTCATTTACACATGTCTTTCGAACGCCACTCGACCACGGGGAGGACATGTAGACTCCACACAGAAGGCACTCCATCCGAGAATCGAACAGGAGAACCTCTTGCTGTGAGGCAACAACGCTACCGCTGCACCACTGCGGCTTAGAGCCCTGAGCGACACCTGCACTAACTGGTTGAAAGGATGAGTCAGTTTGTTTTCCATTTAATGGCTTGTTGCCTTCCAGCTAGTTAACTAAAAAAACAGAATAAGGAGTATTGTGAAAGTCCTACTGAGGAGAGTTGAGTAAGCAGTTGTTGGTGTGTGACAGTACCAAATGCCTTGACTAGTCTAAGAACATGATGGACAGAAGCAGACCATTGTTTCTATGTTGTTTTATTATATGGGTGAAATGTAATAGAGCAATGGTGGTATTTTGCTGGGGCCTAAAGCTAGGTTGTGTTTTGAGAGCAGGATATCTGAGATTAGGTAGTGCACCGGCTGCATATTGAACTTTTCTCTAATATTTTGCAAAGGGGGAGAGAATCACTATTGGTCTGTAGTTATTAGACTGTATAGATGTGCAGCCTTTATGCAGTGGTATGCTTAATATTAATATTAATATTTATTTTTTTATTTTATTTTACATTTGTTTACCAGGATAGTCCAACTGGATACATGTCCATTTTCAGTGGAAGTCCGGAGTGAAAAGCTCCAAAAAGACATTCAACAAACTGTTACATTTTTACAGTTTGAAACACAAAATAAAACAGAAATAAAAGGGTTTTTTACACAGATGTAAACAAATACAAAAACAGATACACAAACAGATTATTACATTTTTACTCAGATGGAAAATTCTAGACAGTGCTTTTAAGAATGATAGGGTATTGAATGCCTAGTAGGCTAACCTGGTAGTAGATCCAAGGAAATCATAGGATTTATAAGTTAAAAAACAATAAAGTATAGGCAGAACTCCTCCATGTGCACACAAGTGATGGTTAGAGTTAATCTGGATTAGGACAAGGACATAGCCATAATTTTTTAAAGTACTGAGTCAGACTTTTCTTGAATTGAGGTAGAGAAAGTTCAGATGTAAGGTTAGCAGGAAGAGAATTCCAAGTTTTGCCAACAGAGTTAGCAAATAGAGATTTACCGGCTTTGTTGCTGGATTTGAGAGTTTGAACTAGTAGTCTTTCAGATGAACGAAGTGCACTAAGGTTACTGTAGGGGTGATGAGGTTTTTAAGTACAGGTGTATTATCTGGTTGGTACATTATCTTGTGTGCAACTATTAGTTGGTTAACCTGAAGTGGGTTAGGCAGTTCAAGCCATCCTAGTAGATTTAGGTTATGACAGTGATGAGTTCTGTAGGCTGCATCGGTAGCTAACCTAGCAATGTGATTGTAGCTGCTAGAAAGTTTATTAAGGTCAGTTTTGCTGAAGTTTGTAAATAGAGGGGAAGCATAGAGGAGGGTGGAGAGTAGATGTGTACGAGCAATTATAGTTCTGACTAATGGCGTTAGGAAGGGCTTGATCCTATAAAGTTAGCCAAGTTTTTTATTAACTGTTTTAATAGTTTTATTGATATGCAGATCAAACTTAAGGTTATTATCTATTATAACTCCTAACAGTTTGGTTGAGGAATCTGGGGAAATAATGGTGCCATTGTTGGATTGTAATGTAAAGGTTATAGGGGCAGACCTGTGAGTGGGGGAGAAAAACAGCAGTTTAATTTTATTAGGATTTAACATGAGACGACAGTTAAAGAGCCAATTTTCAACTGTGTTAAAAGTATTTTTGGGTTAGAATCTGCAACTGTGTAGGTGAAGTGTCAGAGCATACTAAAATGGAGTCATCCGCATATTGAATGCATGTTGCATTTGGCATGACCTTAAACAAATCATTGATGAAAATGGAAAATAATAGTAGACCTATTATGGAGCCTTGGGGTACTCTGAGGGTGATGGGTAAATGGGTTTATAGATGGCTCTGCCATAGGACAGCCTGTTGTCTACCACTGAGATATAACTGAAACCATTGGATGGCATGGTCCTCCAGGGAGATGGATTTCAAAGTGTTTATGAGTATTTGGTGGTTTACCATAGGAAAGGCTTTTGAAAGATCAAGAAAGATAGCAGAGAAAAGTTTATTATTGTTTCGGTGTTGGTTAATGACGTTAGAGAAGGAGAGGAGGGCTGAGGTTGTACTATGAAATGGTCTAAAGCCATGTTGGGTGTTGGCTAGAAGATTATTATGGATAAGATAGTTCAGGAGTTGATTGTGGATGCATTTTCCATAATTTTAGCCAAGAGTGGCAGAATAGCTATTAGTTTGAAAGTTCAGTAGAGCTGCCCCCTTTATGGAGTGGGATGACATGGGATATCTTCCAGACGGAGGGAATGGATGCTTCAGTTATAATTCTACTGATCAGGATAGTAATTGGGCATGCTATGGCATCTGCAGCTTTTTGTAGATATGCTGCAGGGAGGAGATCCGCCGACAGGGTGGTAGGCTTTCATTTCGTAAGTAATTTTCAGACCAAAGATGTACAAACTGGCTTGAAGTTAAAGGGGAGTTGGGAGCAGGGTGTAGTGGCCGGAGAATATGGGCATCCAGGGGATAATTGGTTAGCTAGGTTCTGGATGGTTGTTGATATTAATATTAATATTAATATTGGTTCATATATTTTATTTCTACACTCTGTATTACCACACAGTGTAAGGGAATTCACTGACTTGATAGCAAACTACTCAGAAATTACTTTTATATGTTTGCTTGTATATTTATTTACTACAGCTGAAATTGTACACTGCTTTTAGACATGCACTTCTTTTTTAATGAAATAAAACATAATAGTTACAACAAGAAAATAATACATGTTTATGCATTTATTTTTCTAAGCATATTTAATAATATCAATCTTTGGTGGATGTGTAAATTACTTGCACCGAATCTGTGAAGCTGGTCACTTGACCTTTGCATTTATCACCAGATCAGTCTTGTAGTGAATAATTCCCATTGCCGCACACATCATTATTATAGATGTTGCTATAGTGATCCAGTCAATAGAGTAGTAATGTATCATTCCATCTTGAGGAATGCCAAGTTTTCCCTTTCATAAAATGATTAGAGGTCATGCCACATCTTGATTGCAAGCCAGATTCTGCTGTCCACAGTTATACAAACATTTGGAAAGAGTGGTAGGTAACAAAATAAGACACTATAGTCACTAATACACATCGTCTTCTTTCCAGACATTAATTATCCAGTAACTGCAGGAATTGTCCACAAGCCTGATCCTCCTGACCATTTTGTCAGAGTTGCACATAAGTCCTGATAACACCACAAATTTGTAACAAACTCTCATGCTCCATCTGAAATGGCTAGTAAATTGACTAAATGTGTACAGTGTTTTGGAATTTAGACTGTTTATCCTTCACTTTTCTCCCTCAATTATACATTCCATGATGTACTCTGCATGGATGTCCATTTCAGAAATGGAGCATTTGTAGCAAAGAGCTGCACTGACTTTTTCCTTTGCCAGTTGTTGTCTCATCTGAATATCCAATATTAAGCAATATTTAAGTTGCAATGACCAATATGTTGCTCTCACTCATCTTCCAAATGTATAACGTATTCATGCCTCTTACAAGACACGTGAAAAAAAAATTACATTCTATAGAGTCAATGTTTTCCTAACGTAAAGTATAATAACCATTGCAGTCATTCATGAAAGCTGTTAGTTGCCAGCTATAATATATCACCATCCTTCTGTTAATACAATCCATCTGACCTTCACTTAACCATAGGGTATTCCTATTTTGATTATCTGGCCATCTATTCTCTTTTCAAAGGCAACTGCTCTTGCTTTGCACATGGATTTCAGCAACCCAGTAACCCAATGACCCCTAGAGAATGAGTTCATCAGAGAGCACGCAGCCTTCTGACACAAGCTTATAAAGTTCATCTGGATACCCATCTCACAGTTACTATGCCTGCTTTATTTACTTAATATCCTTTAAAACATTTTCCTTGGATAATTTCCTCTCTATCAGTACAGCTTCTCACCACATGTTGCCTCTTCCCAAACTTATTAGTATCTTGCCATTTGGATCCTGGGATTATTCACAGGTTCATAGGTTCATGGGTTCTTAAGCTCATAGGAGATTACTAGGCTAATGGCTTAAGGGCCCTTACAAGCCTAGCTAATAGCACTCAATTTTACCTAATATATGGCCCCTAGGAGCAAAAGGATCACATGGATTCGTGCCTGTGCATTCAGTATCTTACAGATTGCCCTATGCATAAGGGCCATAAGCACTACCCCAGGTATGGATGTGTGATTCCTCATCCATTGATCCAAACTACATTGGGAGAGGGCCAAGGAAGGGATCTACTTAATGTGAATAGGAATTCCGTTCCAAAAAACAGGCAATCTCTGAGACACATAGCTGTCCCTCCAGCATGTTTTGTTTGAGTCGCTGACAAAGTTTAGATCCCTTGATTGGGTGAACCTCATGTTGTTTGACTTGTGGATCCATCAGGGCTGGATTTGTGAGTGTCCTGTAGCTCAGGCACAGGCCACCCCTTAATAGTTAGTAGGAGACAGAATAAAGGGCTAGGACTTTTAGTCAATCTGCAAAGTTCATGTTGTTTACACCCTATATTTTCTTTGTGAGGAACCTTTGCAGTTCTCCGGGTGCTGTAAGGGCCTAGTCAAGTACATGCCAAATGGTGCACTGTACTCTATTAGTGGCCTAATGAAAGCTGATTACAGTGGGAATATAATTTCCTCAGATGTCCAAAGCTGAAATGCAAACAAACACCAGTCACAACCAGAGTGAAAAATAGCTCACAACACCAGTGTGCCACCCAATAACAGCCCCTAATGCAAGACAACGTACCCAACACTTTATTCATAGATGACTCTATAGTCAGGCACAGTGATGTCCCACTTACCAGGCTAAACAAGGAGAAGATTACAGTCAGCTGCCTGTCGGGTGCCAGGATCCGCCACATAACACATGCACTCAAGTCACTCCACAAGTACAAATATGACTCTGTCATTGTCCATGTTGGAGTGAATGACTTGAGACGTACCTCCCTGGGCTACATGAAAAGAGATATGGAAGAGCTCTCAGATCATGTGGCCCAGGCAGGTATGACCCTTGCCCTGGGTAGCATCCTGCCTTCGCCCAGAATGATACCACAGTATAAGGACAAAATGATTGACTTCAACAATTGGCTAAGCTTCTGGTGTCATTCAAAGGGGATCCAGTATCTGTCTGCCTGGGATGACATGATTGACAAACCATGATGCTTTGCGAGAGATGATCTGCACCTGTCACCCCTGGAATTCAGGTTACTGGCTAAAGCTCTTGCCACCCCTATAGTGCCTTTTTTAGAAAAGGTTCAAAGAACAAAACCACCACTGTAACAGATACAAGCATGCAAAATCTGAAGGTAATGCTACTCAATGCTAGAAGTCTAGACCTCAAAATGCACTCTCTCGAGGCACTCCTAAAAATGTAGAACATCGATATCTGTGCAGTAATTGAGACCTGGTTCAAGGCTCCTGAGAGCATCCCTGCAATACCAGGCTACAACTCTTACCACACTTTTCGGCCTTCAAAGCAAGACCGAAACACTAAAGGTGGAGGAGTGTCCATATTCACCAAGGATATTCACACCTCTAGGCTAGTTGCCCAACACAATGCATCTGAAATTCTCCAGGTGCAACTAACAATAGGTAAGACTGCAATCCAAATTGTAGCTTACTACAGATTCCCCACCATGCCTCAAGATTCTCACTACACCTTTCTAAATATACTGGAATATATTAAGATACAACCAAACACCCTAATACTGGGTGATTTCAACTACCCTGCCTTTAACTGGGAAATCTACTCGGGTACCAACACCTTTTCCCAACGGTTCTTGGAATTCATAAATTCCAATGCCCTGGATCAACTAATCCATTGTCCCACCAGGGGCTCCAATATCCAAGACCTGGTCATTACCAACATGGGAGATAGATGCTCCACACCAGTGGTCACCCCCTCATTGGTCAGGTCTGACCATAAGCAAATCACCCTTGATATCCACATCCCACCCCCATCCCCCAGTAAGGAAACCCCCATAAAAAAACTTCTCCAAAGCCAAGTTCACGCTACTCAAGTCTGAAGTGACAAACATCATGACACCCATGCAGATGGGAGCTGAAAGTTCAACTGCTGAATCCTACACTAAGATGAGCACATCCACTCATGCATGAATTGTGCCATCCCAAATAGAATCAAGACGCTCTCATCCAAAAAAAGGAAGCCAAATCTGGTGGTCCCCTGCTATAAATGACAATGCTCAGATATGCTCTGAGCTACAACAGAATGGCATTAAATATACTGATCCCAAGGATATTGTCAATATCCTGGCAGATGGATTTAGTGCCAACTTCACAACCCTCTCACCCCCCTAATGGGCTCATCTCAATACCAAAAGATTGCCAAATTCTGGTAATCATGGCCACACAGGTGGAAACTGCACTCTCCAAGGCTAAGAATACAGCATCCATGGGACCAGATGACATCCCGGGCTGTGTACTACATGAACTACAAAATGAACTGGCACCTCACCTAAGTGTCATGTTTAATCATAGCCTCACCTCAGGCTTCGTGCCCACTGAGTGGCGCACAGCTACAGTTATCCCACTCCACAAGGGGGGATCCACCTTGGATCCCAGGAACTACTGTCCCATTAGTCTGATGAGCCTGATCTGCAAGGGCATGGAACGTATTATCATGGAACTTATAAACAAAGACATTGGCAACCTTCAAACACTGGACCCCACCCAGTTTGGGTTTGTGAAAGGCCGGTCTTGTCTCCTGAACCTGATTGACTTCTTTGAATCAGTCTCCAGAGCTGTGCACAAAGTAAGGCAGTCCACACAGCCTATCTGGACATCGACAAGGCCTTCAGCACCATCCCCCACTCTGGAATCATGGATAAACTTACTAAGCTGGGCATAAATCCCTACATCACTTGATGGGTTGCAAACTGGCTTACTGACAGAACCCACATTGTAAAAGTAGCTGACTCCAAATCCAGCTCCAGACAAGTAACAAGTGGAGTACCTCAGGGTTCAGTCCTGGGACCACTCTTGTTTGGCAACTACTTCTCTGAAGTACAGGCTAGCACTAAGGGACTCTGGCTAACAAAGTTCACAGATGACTGCAAACTCCAAGCCATTATTGAATCCCCAAATGATGTGGAAAGGCCACAGAAATACCCCACTAAAAGAATCACAGGCCTAAAGCAGATGCCCTATGCTGACCATCTAAAAAAACTCCAGCTATACTCCGTGGCATATCATCTACTCAGAGGTGATCTCTGCTTAACATACAAGGCCATGTCAAACCCTGAGCTGTTGGACATGTTCCACTTAAAGAAATCCTAATCCCTTAGAGCCACATGCTCCAAGGATCTAAACCTTTTCATCACAATGAACAAAACATGCTGGAGAGATAGGTTCCTGACCCAGAGCCTCCCCATACTCTGGAATAGACTGCCCATACATGTCAAGTGAGCACCTCCTTGACCTTCTTCAAAAGGTACCTTGACGATTGGATTGGAGATAGGAAATTCACCTCGGGGATCACGTCAGTTGCCCTGCTAGACAGGGTTCCAGGGAGGTAAATATTGTGGGAAGAAATATCCGTGGAATTTTTATGGCTAGGCTTGTATAGGCCCTAGGGCCAATAATCTCGTACCAACCTATGAACCTATGAACCTATGTGGATACCTTACCTGTACCTATAAGTTGTGCCACATAAAAGGATTTCCTCACCACTGTGGACAATGGCAGTCAAAGTTCAAGCTACTATTTATCTGTGTATCTAGATCTCTCACCTCTAAGTCCACTGTAAGGGGCATGCAATAGATGCTGTAATTTGCAGAGGTATTTTCTTTCTAAAGGGTATGATAATGCATTATTTTTTTCACATTTAGTTTTAGGGTATGGTTCTTGCACCAATCAATTGTCTGATATAGGCTCTCCTGAGAGATGTCTACATCATTGGGGCATTCAATTATTGCCCCCAGCTTGCAATCATTGGCAAACTTTGCCACCTGGAGGCCTTCCACATTATTTATGTATTTGACATTTGTTAACTGTGTTAATCCGACTGGGCAAGTATCCCTTTTTTAGCAGAGGCCCGAGTAGAAAACCTCCAGCATATACAAAAATACAATATAAATTACAATGAAGAATACAATAAGCTTTACAATAATAAAAAAGTCAGAGAATAAAAATTATTTACAATCAAACAGTATATTAGAAATTAACACTGGTAAAATTCAAGGCCAAGACTGACAAAGTACACAAAGACCATATGAATGTAGTAGCAACTCAAAGTAAAGAGAGATCCCAGGAAGAAGTGAGGGGAAACAGAGGAAGTAGTTAAGTTGGAGCGGGACAAGGGCAGGATGAAGAATTAAGCAGGTTGCCTTTTAGACATTTTTTGAAGCTACAAGTGTTAGTGTTAGTTCTTAAGCACAGAGGAAGTTTATTCCAAGCAATGGTGACTGAGTAATTGTATAGAACTTTAGTTATGTTTTTATTAGGCTTCTGAATTTCTAAGAGGTGTTGATCAGCACTATGAGAGTATGTTTTGGTGTGTAGGGAGAGATGAGGGTATAGAGAGGAGGACAGAAGGAGCGTTTATTTAAGATACAGTGAGTGAGGTGGAGCTGAGGAAGAAGGAGTTGTTGCTGGAATTCAAGCTATTTAATGCTGTGCAGTGGTGGGAGCGGTAGGGAAGATTGGCAGCAAATCTAGTACTTTTATTATAAGTGGTTTCAAGTTTAGCTGATAGATTGGATTGTATGTTAGTGTTATTTCATGTTCATCTTTGGATCCCCAATACCTGTTTTGTACACTATCTTATACACAGTCTCCCTCATCCATTGATTTCTTGAACTCCGGCCCTACATCCTTCTTATCTCCATCTCAGAGCCTCAGATGCAGGATACTCTTTAATTCTATTTCTAATGTTTCCACCGTTCACATGCTGTCATTATCTTCAAATGTCCCACAACTCATTTCCTATTGAAGTTTGTATTCCCTCTCAAACTATCCTGCTTATATTAAACATTTGTAACTCTTCTGATAAAGATGAATCCTCTGTTAAGTAAACAGCTACATATAAACATGCTTTACAAAACGCAATGCTATCTTTGATAAATTAAAAGAAATACATGGGATATAAGTATTATGAATAAAGACTCAGAATTGCATCTGAGTTATGTGTTAGATTAGTTATGCTTTCTTTCTTGTCATAGTGTTTTAGATGACATCTACTGGTTTAGGTATATGAATATAATGTGACTGTACAGTTGGCATAGGTTTTATGTCTAGCTCAAAGGTCATATGGATAATCAGACAGCTGAATTCATTTAACAGATTCTTATGTAATACAATTTTCTATAGCAAGACAGCACAGACATGCTTTAAAGACATGCCTGATAAATAAGATGTACCTTTTGTTGCACTGAGAGAGCCATGGATAACAACAATAATTAAATTCAGGAAGCTAGAGACAGATTGTTATCAATAAAAAATCAAATCACACCATTGTACTTCCATCAAATGCTGATGACAGACAAATTAGAGTAACTAGGATGAACTATGAAAGTATTTTGTGCCCTTCCAATCGCAGAGTTGGAAAACAGAAAACAAGTGTAGTTTGCAGTTTTGATAATTTCAGCAACAAATGTATCTGATACTGCCCTTACAGATTTATAAATGTACCATTTATAAATCTAATTAGCAACGTGCATCATATCCTTGGAAGAGTATGTGCACATGTATGTGTCGTGTGTGTGTGTGTGTGTGTGTGTGTGTGTGTGTGTGTGTGTATACATTTAAATTTTAGAATGTAGTACCATAACATGAACAAGGAGAATGTTCCTTGGAAACATCTGAGTGAAGTAGTTTTGTTCATTTAAATGGGATGCAGTGGTGGTGCTGCGGTAGCGTTGTCGCCTCACAGTTAGATGTTGCCCGTTCGATTCTCCGTTAGAGCATCTTCTGTGTAGCGACATGCATGAATGGGCGTTCCTTTGTTGAAGGTTGTGTGTTAGGTCCGGCAAGCCAGTACGTAAAAATCTACTGCCAATCATTAGCGGATTGGAGTTCCGCTGTGGTGACCCCTAGCCGGGAAAAGCCAAAAGACACTAGACACTAGCTATTTATTTATAAATGGGACAGTACACTGAATAATAATACACTGGGATTCAGCCGACATGGAGTTTACTTGCGTGTGCAGTGATGCGCTGTGAGCAGTGGCGCTAATTGCATATTCATGCAGTGCACCGTGTTTAAATGTAAATAAGCACGGTTTTGTGGCTGGCAACAGTGTTGCCAGACAGGAAACCATGTAATGCAACATGGATAGCAAACCTGTTTAACTCAAAGCACAGCTGTTAGCGGGTTTGTGTGGAATGCCACAATGATCACCAGGGATTATTGGCGCAGTGGTGGAGCAGTAATATTGTTGCCTCACAGCAAGAGGTTCTGTGCGGAGTCTGAATGTCCTCCCTGCATTCATGTGGGTTTGCTCCGGTTTCCTTCCACGTTACAAAGACATGTGTCTGCAGTGTTTCTTCCCAGGCCTCTGCTGAAAATTGGATCGTTCCAAGTCAGACTTTCCCAGTTAACAAATGTAAAATGAATAAATATAATATTTCTGATAGCTCTTAATCTCTTAGTGCAAGAAATCTGGGCAAAGCACAACATAATGGGAGGACAATGTCCCAAAAATAAAGGCATATTTTACATATTTGCTCTTTTAAACTTAGAAATATGCTAGAATAACAAGGTTTGTGTGAAGATACATTTTCTAAAGGATTTGAGGTCTGAAACTCAAATGTATGTAATTATTGTGTGACATCAGTCCTGAGAGCATTCCAGTGATATGGCAGAAAACCACAGATTTTATAAGGAACACACCAAAAGATATATAAGGCAAAAATCTGGAAATTCTGTTAAAATCTGGACAGTTGAGAGGTATGATTATGTATATGGTCCAAACACAGTACAGTACAGTGTATACTGTGCAGAGTATTGTGAAATCCCATTCCTGGTATGCCGTACCAAAGTTGTATAAATGATCTGTAAAGGTACATGACCTGCCATGTAAAATAAACACTTGAGAAATGTGTGTATTTAATAGGGACACAAATAAATTGTAGGAATGAACATAGGGAAAGAGAACAGGTGAAACAACCTAATGTACAGCAGATGAGGGCATGTCAATGGAAGACAGTTGTAGTAACAACTCCAGTCACATATCGATATGGTACAGTACAGACTGCACAACGAAAATATATATAATGTATATAATATAATACAAGGTGACATAACAATGAGGAAGATGTCTGTGTGAGATAAGCATCCTTACATGAACAATGCACAGGACATCTATCAAGGATGTGATATATAATTGGGGTAAGGTGCATATTGTGAAGCTGTGCAAACTGATTTGCCTGAATACAAGTGCAATCACAGCAAAGGTCTCCAGCAAGTAGGACACAGGTAAAGGCTCATGGACAACATTAAAAGAAGCAAGCAAAATCAAGCACAATATTAGAATACCACCACCAGTAATCCCATATCTCTGACATAACATACGTAATTTAGAGTGATCAGAGATGACTCTGCACAAGAACATTTGTACAACTATTATGATGTGTCCACACTCCATGAGGGTAATCATGTACACTGTCTGGATACTGTAACATCTGCTGGCGGTGTTAGGAGGGACACTGCTATACCTGGATGCAACATTATAATCAATACAGGCTAGTTGACTGGCATGCATGGCAAATATATATGGCAAAATCTGTACAGTCACAAATGTTACCCATGCCAATAATGTTGTCAAACAGCTATACATGTACTATGTGCATCACCATAACAGGTTGCACACATGCATCTGGTGTAATATAATCAGTAGTTGTGTTACAGACAAGGAAGTAGTCAGCACTGTGATTACATGCTGGTGGACATTCCACATACCATCTACCCCAAGCCACAGATCAGATATCTATTTATCTGATTATAGGGTCTGATGTCTACATTATACTTGGGTTGTGTGTTTGTTTTCCTGACATAACAAATCCCCCCTGTGTTTTTATATTATTGTAGGTATTGTCATATCTGTCACAGTAATCTTTGGTGTGTGTTGATACTGTCTGTATCATACTAATATCACAGCTGGAGTCAATGATTGCCCACAATCTGTAGTCTTTCAGACAGCTGTTTGGACACAGGATGTGTATGTTATCTGTGATGTCTGTCACTTAAATAATGGACAGGAAAAGGTGTAGCAGACAGTCTTGATATGCAGACCTGATCACTGATCCTGGGATATTGGTCACTTTACACATTTCAATATATTTAAATGCCACATATGTGATACATTGGTCTACCCACTTGGTGATATAGGTGTTTATGGCCACATCTGAGATTGTTGAGTGAATACCTCAGTGTGGATTTGTGTCAAATGCCTTGGGCTTGTCAAGTTCAAAAGGATGATAGTGTTGTCATCATGCATGCCCTCAAGGACCTCTTTGAGGACATCTAACAGATGTAACAGACATGATGTAGCATTAACAACTCACAGAAGTCTGTTGCACACACCCGGGATATTACTAGTGTCCATTTAGAAAAGGTCCACGATAACATGTTGGTCTACCTCACAGATGAGAAGAGTCGGGATGTGTCTATATGTGCATGCATTGGGTGCTGTCCCCTCCAACTCAGACGGATGCATGTTGATGTACATCCTACAGGAACACAGTCAGTGTATTCAACCATGTCAGGAAGGTGTATGTAATGTGTCACATGATAGGTGATCTATGATGTTGTCACAGCCCACTGATTCTGTGTGATAGGCCTGGATGAAAGTAAGACAGTGCATACTAGCTATCCTGATCTGGCCTAGGGTTTTAACTCAATCCCCCATGCAGGTATCATTGAGAAACTCTCCCAGCTGGGGATTAAACCTTACATTACTTTATGAATAACCAGTTGGCTCACTAACAAAACACATACTGTGAAAGTTGATGAATCAACCTGTAATAGTAGAACTGTCACCACTAGCATACCCCATGAATCGGTGCTTGTCCCTTTACTGTTTGAAATTTATTTTTCAACACTTCAGGCTAAAGTATACTACCTTTGGTGTACCTTGTTTGCTGATTATGGAATACTGGGTGCAATCATTGAATCCACCTATGATGATAACATACTACAGTAGGGGCTAACACAGACAAATGATTGGTGGCAAAGCAAAATGGTCTGCAAATAAATGCAAACGTGTCTTTATTTTCTCTTTCTACAAAGTGGAATTCCCTGCTAATTACAACATTGAGAACAGTCCTGCTATGCTAAGACCTAGTGATGCATGCAGTAGGAACACATGTACATACTAATCTGAACTTTGACCAGCAAGTGTCCACAGTGGTATTGAAATCCTATGTTTTGCACATCATATGTCATGCCATCATATTCAGATCTGAGGATTATATTACAGCACTGTACTCAAACCTCATCAGAACACTAATATAGAGTATAATGCTCTCTTTTGCATATACCTCACCAGACAGATGCAGTAGCTGGAGAGACCACAGGGGTTTCTCACTAAGAAAACACTGGGTCTACACACCATGCCATGATGTCTGTGGATATACTGAAAGCCATGTCATTGTAGTCTGTATCATATAGGATGAGGTGACCTCTGTCTGGCCTCCAGGCAAGTCTCTGACCCTACTCTGGAGGGAATAGTGGACATGCACAAATCAGATAGAGCTGATGACATCTTCATTGCCTGGTGAGGAGAATATGGCAATAACAATGTCCCCCATGCTGGTGTAAAAGGCATTCTGTAATGTAAAGCAAGTGTGCACGCGCACACACGTGCACACACACACACACACACACACACACACACACACACACACACACACACACACACACACACACACACACACACACACACACACACACCACACTTGACTGCAGTGAGAACAGAACCCCATACCTATCTAAGTACACAGACTATAGAACTCTGTATGTAAGTCAAGCTCAAGTCTGACTTGCAGTGTCTCAGACAGCACTTTATAACTAATGACATCAGCAGTGTCTGGTGAGGAGAATATGGCTATAACAATGTTTCACATACTGGTATAAAAGGCTCTCTCTCTGTAATGTCAAGCAAGTGCACACACACACACACACACACACACACACACACACACACACGCACGCACGCACGCACACACACACACACACACACACACACACACACACCACAGTTGGCTGCAGTGAGAACAGAACCCCTACTTAAGTACACAGACTACAGAACTCAGTAATTTATGAAAACACCACAACACAAGTCTGAATTTTACAAGTCTGCAGGCTAACTTATAGTGGATGACATCAGCACTGGATGTAGGAGAGAAGTTGATGGGAGGTCTGCATAGGTACATAGGTTCATAAGTTCCCAGGAGGTTACTAGGCTAATGACCTGAGAGCCTTTGCAAGCCTAACTGTGTAAAAACTCATGTACTCTTATTGCGTATAGTTAGATGGTCATTGTCAGCACATCAATTTTGTGATCAGCATTGACTGGCCCTATCCATGAGGGGCACAGATGTCACCCCTGGGGTAACTTTATAATCAGCCATCCAGTTGTCAATTTTGTGCTTTAATAGAGTCATTGAGGAGCACTGCTTCACATGCAGTGGGAGCCTAATTCAGAGGAGCAGCAATAGCTGGGAGATATATCTGTCTCTCCAGCATGTTTTGTTTATGTCACAGGCTAGGTTGAGATCCCTGGAGCAGGTTATTCTTGTCCCACTTGATTTGTGGTTGTCCAGCATTTACATTAGGGCAGGGTCTGAGACTGCTCTGTAGGCCAGGCCCAGGTCACCTTTCAACAGCCTGCATGATACTGAGTACAGTGACTGGGCTTTCATTCTTTCAATGTATGTTGTTTTGCAGACCCTTGATTCTTCTGGTCAGAAACCTCTGTGATCTCTCCAGTTGCTGCAGGTGTCTGATGAGGTAAATAGAGAAGGAAGCATTGTACTCAATTAGTGGTCTCATAAAGGTTACGTACAGGAGAGCTATGACCTCCCTGGACTTGGATGTGATACCTTTAGTTATGTGGTAGGCAATGTAGAATGTGTGTCTTACCACTATGGACACATAGTGATTGAAGTTTAGATTGCTGACAAACTGTGTTCCGAAGTCTCACACCCCTGAGTTTGAGCTTAGAGGGGTGCTATGTATAATATAATTAGCAGGGCTAATTTTTTGCCAAAGGGGACAGTGATGCATTTTCTTGCATTAAGTTTCAGTCCGTGAGTTTGGCACCGATCACCTGTCAGTGTCAGGCCTTTCTGTAATATAACATCATTGGGGGACTCTCCGTGATTGCTCCCAGTTGACAGTCCTCTACAAACATGGTAAGTCACAAGCCATCTACCTTCACCTGGCCTTCAGAGAAATAGTTTCCAAACAGTAGAGGGCCCAGCACAGATCCCTGTGGTATTCCATTGTTAACTGGTCTACTGGTAAAGGTGGACTCCCCAGTTTTGACAGTGTGCATTCTGTCAGTGAGCCAGTTTGCTTCCCACCTAGTAATGTGTGGGTTAATCCCCAGATTGGAGAGTTTCTCTACGATAACTGAATGGGGGAATTGTGTCAAAGGGCTTGGCTAAATGAAGATAAATAGTATGTTCTGTTTTCCCTCATCCAGGGCTTTGGGGACATTATCAAAGAAGTACACTACGTTTAATAAGCAAGATCTACCCTTGGCAAAACCAATATGCATTGGGTCAAGAGCATTGAAGGTCACCTATGTCCTTGTGGATAATGTCCATGATGAATCTTTCCATAGCCTTGCAGAGGAGGCTGGTGGTTAGGCTTATGGGTCAATAGTTCCAAGGGTCAGTTCATGGATGTGTAGGCATGTTCAACTGTAAAAATAGTTCTAGTTCTGCATGTGACCAGATTGATGTGCATTGCATATCTCACAACATTTGATTATTAATTTATGTAGTGTAGTTGATATATTTGTGAAAAAGTCCTGGATGCAGTGCATGAGGGGAGGCAACACATGACTGCATTGTAAATATGTGTCCTATTTTTCAGTTTGTTAAATTTTCATATGTAGTTTCATGGCATAAAGAGTAAAATGGACACTAAACAGCACTAATATATGCTAAACTTGCTTTGCATAGTGCAGCAGCGAGCAGCAGGTTTGTACAATGGTTGGCAAAGTGTTTGCTAATGCAAGATACAAAGTTCTATTATTTTCCCTGTTTGCGCATAGTTAAGCAATGTGCAAATGCGAGCCACATTGCAAAAAGTCTGAGAGTTAGTACTGAGTGTACAAAGCACACCTGCTGCTTAGCTGACTCTTGGAGCAGGTGAAAATGCATTGATACATTTCTTTTTTGAGCCCAGATGATACTGGGTTTGAATCCAGGTGCATCTAACACTTTTAAATAAACAGTGATAATGCAATGATATCACTTCTTTACAGTACGTGTATTGCTGTGTGTTTGCATAGAACAACTGGTTTAAGCAGAATCTCATGGAGGTAACAATAGAATTGTAGGGTCTCTCACCATCGCTTGGCATTGGTGCATGATGCCAAACCCCATGCAAATATTAGAGACCAAAAAGTGAAGGGATCCATGGCTTTTTCTGCTACTTACATGTGTGATTCTGTTTTTTGACTAGATTATAAGTGTCAAAATGGGGTATATAGGAAAGTGGTGAAATGGAGAGCAAGCAGGGGGAAGAACAAAGAGAAAGCAATACAGGAATGTGCAGGAGAGAGGTAGAAAAGAACCATAGCTATCCATTTCTTCAACAGTAAATAACTGAAAATATATGCAGAATATTAGCTGAATTTGGACTGTCACCTCCAGAGAAAAGGGTGATAATGATGTAATTATGTTGTATAGCCAGTTGGACAGAATCATCTAGAAGGCGTGTGATGAATGTTTGGTAAGGGACTTAGGCATCTCTGGATCAGGTAAGCTGGGTAGGTGAGGAAGCAAAGGCAAATAAACAAGGCAAACAAGAAAAGAGACAGGAGCTGTGAGGGACACAAAATCTTGGGGAAATCGTGATTGGGCTGAGGGAGGGGACAACACAGGCTCATGACCATCAGACTTGGAGACGGTGAGAATTGAGTCCTCAGTCACTGGACTGTCATCACTGTCCCCTTACTCCGCTGGTGGCTGAGTTCTTGACATCTTCTCCTCCTATGAACAATAAGGGAGAACAGCAGCTCCATCTGGTGTAGGTGTACACCAGTGGTGCAGTGTATGACCCTATACACCAACACTGGCATCTGCTGGTGGGTGATGAAATCCCCAACCCCTCCACCGCTCCTGAAGGGTACTACTGCACCAGCTGCCTAGCAGTGTAGGGGCAGCAGAGGCAATGCTACCAGGTTGGGTCCCAGATGTGCTGGGCAATAGTGCTGGATCTGGGGGCAGGTTGATCTACTGGTGCTGGCCTACCTCACTGTGCTGTAGAGTATTTAGTGATGTGGTACAGATGGATGACACAGAGATATTTTGATGACACATAATAGAAAATAAAAAAAAGAGAGATACGGGCTGGAGTGAGAGAAAAAAAGACAAAATTAGTACTATCATATGTGGCATACAAAGCATTAACACAATTATACAACTATTTTATCTGAAGTATTACATTTAAGTATACATCCTAATAAATACACACTATAACTACAGATTGCTGGCAGTAATCATTTAAATCTGCATATACTGAACATATATGCATGTTCCAGTTATACAGATTACAGTTAACAGCAGGGCATTTGTGCCACTTGTGTAGAGTTAAATTTAATGTAAATATTATTAAAAAAATACAGTATTGTATAGTTGTGGTTTGTGATATTTGAACCTACAGCTTCTGACTGCAGTCTAATATTTGACTCCTAGAGTTGGTTTGTGCTACACAGTAATGCATGCGTACTTGCTTTTACAGTTAGGATATGCATGCTCAGGATATGCATAATGGTTCATAGGTTCATAGGTTCATAGATTTATACTAGGCTATCTGCCCTAAGGCATTTATAAGCCTAGCCCAAATTATTGTGGCTTACGCCACCCCTTATATGAAAAAATACTGTGCCCATTAGTTTGTTGTGCCTCTGTCCAGCAGTGACACAGAGATGATTCCTGGGGTAAACCTACGATCTCCCATCCACAGGTCTAGATTTCTCTTGAACAGAGTCAGCGAGGTGCTCTGCCTCACATGGACCGGGATTTTATTCCACAGCATAGGGAGTCTCTGAGTGATAAATCTATCCCTCCAGCACGTCCTATTTATATCCGTGCTAAGGTTTAAGTCGCTTGCTCTAGTGGTTTTGGTGGATTTGGATTTTTTGAGGTGGAGCATGTCCATTAATTCCGGGTTGGACATGGCCTTGTATGTCAGGCACATGTCACCTCTGAGCAGATGGTATGCGACTGAATAGAGCTGGAGTTTCTTCAATCTGGCAGCATATGACAGATTTTGGAGTCCTTTATCCTTTTGGTGAGGAACTTTTGGGGTCTCTCCAATTGCTGCAGATGTCGGGTGAGATACATCCCGAATGGGGCATTGTACTCGATCATTGGTCTGATAAGTGAAGAGTACAGGGGAACAATGACCTCACTAGATCTGGATGTGAATCCTTCATGATCAGGTGGGCAATGTAGAAGGTCTTTCTAACCACTTTAGCAATGTGAGTGTCAAAAAAGGCCACTGTCAACCTGGGTCCCCAGGTCCCTGATAACCTCTTCTGTGCTTAGTGGATTGCCACCTATATGGTAGCTTGGGGTTACCTTGTTTTTCCCGAAGGGTATGACTATACATTTTTTTGGCGTTTAACTTCAGGCCATGGCTCTGGCACCAGCTATCTGTTTCCGTGAGTCCCTTCTGAAGGATATCCGTGTCCGATGCACTTTCCACTATGGCCCAGTTTGCAGTCGTCTGCAAACTTTGTCAGCCAAAGTCCTCCCATGTTGGCCTGTACTTCTGAGAAGTAGATGCCAAACAATAGGGGGCCAAGGACTGAGCCCTGTGGGACACCACTTGTGACCGGCTTGGAGTCTGACACAGCGCCAGCAACTCTAACCCTGTGGGTTCTGTCCTTAAGCCAGTTTGCAACCCATCTTGTGACATATGGGTTTACATTTAAGCTGGTAAGTTTTTCTACAATACCCGAGTGGGGTATTGTGTGAAAGCCTTTGCAAGGTCAAGGTAGGCTGTATGGACTGCCTTTCCCTCATCAATGGCCTTGGTGACTGTTTCGAAGAAGTCGACCAAGTTCAAAAGGCATGATCTTCCCTTGACAAAGCCAAACTGGGTCGGGTCCAATGTCTGCATGTCCCTATATCTTTGTTTATGAGCTCCATTATGATCCTCTCCATAGCATTCCAGACTAGACTTATTAAGCTTATGGCGCGTAATTACCAGGGTCCGTGAGCGCCGCCTTTGTGGAGTGGGACCACAGTTGCCGTCACGCCACTCCTTGGGCACGTATCCTGTGGTAAGGCTGAGATTAAACAGCTGCCTTATGTGCGGGTTTAATTCCTCATTTAGCTCGTGTAGCACACAGCCGGGGACACCATCCGGTCCCATTGATGCTGTGTTTTAGCTTTAGAGAGAGCAGCTTTCACCTGTGCATTTGAGATGTCCGGGAGGCTACACTCGGCTGGGATAGTTATCTCTCCTTTAGGGGAGAGGGGGTGAAGTTTGCACTGAACCTGTCTGCCAGTATGTTGGCAATGTCTGTGGGTTCAGTGATTTTTGTATCATTTTGGACTAATTCTGAGCATATCTGGGAGTTTCCACCCAGGTTCCTAACATAGCTGAAAAAGGCCTTATGATTGTCCTTTGAATCCATGGCAATTTTTCTCTCAAAATTGGCCTTAGTTGATTTTATGAGTGCTCGTATTTTTTACTAATAATGATCAGGGTGACTTCCCTTTTATGGATTTTGTTCTATCATGTGATAGCTTTCTCCTCTTATTGTAAAGTTTGTTAATGGCTGGGGTCCACCAGACTGGACGTTTGCCCTTTGTGGAAAGAGTCTTGGTTTTATTTGGGATTGCCTGATCCATGCAGTCCTGGAGGTGTTCATAGAAGGCATTTGTAAGGGCTTCCGCAGCTTGGGTTGTGGTTTCCTCTGGCTCAGGGGCCTTGAAGGATACCACACCAGTCTTGAGTAGTGTGAGGTTTGCTTTAGAGAAGTTCTTCACTATGGTCTTTTTTGCTTGGGGTGGGGGGTATGTGGATTTCCAGTGAGATTAGTTTATGATCAGATCTCACCAATGAGGGATATACTTCCGGTGTGGAGCATTTTGTCCCCATGTTTGTGACAATGAGATCTAGTATATTTTCTCCTCTCGTGGGAACAGTGACTAGCTGTTCCATGGCATTTGAATTTATGAACTCCAGGAACCGTTGGGCTAGAAAGTTAGGGCTTGAGTAATGTTCCCAGTCTATATTCGGGTAGTTGAAGTCACCCAATATGATGCATCCTCAATTTGCTAAAACTGTATAAAAAAAACAAAAATCTATCTTTAACTTTTAAAGGTACAATAACACTTCCCTTGTGCTGCATACATACATACCATTTGCTTCCCTTAGTCTCTCCATTAGAGCAACATGAGCTTGTCTATTAAACTCGTGTTTGGCATTAGCTAGGGAAAGAACAGAAAAGAACAGAAGAGCGTTATGCATACCAGTCTTGCCTATATTTTGCTTTCTAACTATTACAAGTACTCTCTTATGATCATACATACACAGCTGTGGGATGTCTGCAGTCTCAAATTAATTCAACCAATGGTTGAGGGTATCCCTTTTATGCCTGTGTAGGTCATTAAAATGATGCCTATGCTGTTCCCAGTGCATAGGATTCCAGTAGCACTGGATACAACCTGAGGCAAACTATTCCACACCTCAGACTTGTATTGGTAGCCAGTTTAGTCCCCCTGCAGAAGCCTTCGTTATGGCACTTTACCAGGAGTCTAATAAATATCCTGGACTACTGGGCAACCCACCTCTACATCCTCTGCATCCTAAACTGGGCACCTTCCCCTCTAATGCCAGAGATGTTTAATATCCAAACTAGAGCAATGACAACTGATGCTTTCCCACCAGTTCCAGTTATCGTGTTAACTGGTACTGCACAAACCCCAGAACAAATGCCAACTGTGTTTATGCAATGACAGTCACTGGTTATCAAAAATTATTAGTGAAGTGAGTGTTTTAAGGTTAGGCAAAGCTAAACCAATTTTAAGTAAAAATAAAAACAATATTTCACCTAAGTTATTTACACATAGCAATGATGATCTGATGTTGTCCAAAGCTGGTAAAACATGGTTTAATAGGACTTTCCATCTCCACCGATATGACTTTAATAAAAGATATATTGAAGAAAATTTGAAAGATAGTACCTGGAAATGGAGATTTAGTTAGAGTTTTTGGGGATTATCCATTTTCTATTTATAAATGTATCAATAATATAAGTTGTACTTTGGAAAACTCTTAATCTATGTTATTAGGTATAAGAGGCACCTAGGAAAGGTGGTACTTATAAATGTGGAAGGTGTAAATAACATAGACTTATTACTAAAACTTTAAGGCTTCATGTTAAGGCAATGAATTTGCCTTTATGAGGTAAAGACAGATTTGATTGTAAATATTAGCTGTGTGTAATTCATGCCCATGTGGGCCAAACAATTAGGAAACTTTTAAAAAGGATTTATGTACACACTCTTGCGATCAAAACTAAAGATCTAAGTAATTCACTGGCTAAGTATTCTTTGAGCTGTTCAGATTTTAGGAAATTTCAATTTTTTTCATGGATGCAGTATATCTTAAAGTGCTCTTGGGGAACCAGAATGTTTTATTAGAATGCAGGGAAATACAATATCTAATTAGGTTACATGCAGATAAAACACCAGGACTGAATGAAACTATAATTATAAAGTCTTTTTTTATAAGCACAAATGTTTTAAGTTTCTGATTAATGTGAAATTTAAAAGATATTGGTTGACAGATTCATTTTAATACCGATTTATTTAGGATTGGCAATATTTTGTATATATTTTTACACAGTTTTAACATTGTTTCTTTAAGAAACTTAGGAAATGAAGTAAATGAAATGATTGTTTTTTTTATGGTCATGTGATTTTAGTGGAACTATATTTAAACTTGGTGCGGTGATTTCTTTTTATTCTGGAGAAGTTCTTGTTGAAATTAAAAGGAACAAAAGTCCTTAATCTAAAAACCTGCATCTGAGCTTCCATTGTGCTTGTGTTTGAGTAGAACTTTTGTTGGTTAAATTGGAAGGTTAAATTTACACTTACCCTTAGTTGGAGGGGTGTATGGTGATGTAACTTGGAAATATGTATTGAAAATTAGAAGGTGACTGTTAGGTGAGTTTAGTTTGCATATGTGCTGTGGGGGCATAAATGTCATGACCTGACACATTTGTTTTTGGCTTTATACACTGCTAAAATTGATTTTTAGAGTGTGAAATTCAATCCTAGTCATAAGGGACAAAATACTTTCTTCCAGAGAGGTGATTTTCCATTTTTTCCATAGAAGAAGTGCTGCTCAGATATAGTCAGGAATCATTCATAAATACAGGTGGCAGTTTGAGGTGTTACACTTGTATATGTATGACCTGACAAGGTACTAGTATATAGATACAGATTTTTATGTGTGTTATGTAATTGTAAAGGCCATGTAAGTAAAGATAGCAGAATTATACTTATAGAAATATAGTAGACAGTATATCCTCAGTCATACATCTGAAAACATAATAAGGGCGTCTTATCCCACCTATATATAATTCATATCAGCTCCACTACTTAAAGTGTTATAAGTGAGAGTCAATATAATGGGAAGTGGAACAACAGTAAAACTGTGTGGAATATTCTATATTAGAATCTAGGACCATGTCTATGGCAGTTCTACACTTGCGCATGATGCCATAAGAATGTTGAAATAGCACTAGTCTATTTTTTAGTTCACTGTTATAAACTGCACTGCCACAACAGTAAAAATAGGTTGCACACACTGTACTAGAACCCAGGACCATCTGTACTCCAGCCTTATGCTTATACCTGCTGCTACAGGACTAGTTACAGGACATTTCCATAATTTCCTACTCATTCTTAAGTTATTTGTGTTAACTTCCATGTAATGCCACTTAGTGTGTTTGTATAGAAGCCAACAGAATTAATTGACTGTATCTATTTTCAATTATTGGCTGTTTGAGTCCTGTCTGTAGGTGATGGGAAACATTGATAACCGCTGTGCAGTGCTGCTAAATGAAGCTGAGTGATGGAAATCAAAAATTGCAACAATGCATTGGTTTTGACATTTGCAGATGCTCTGTCTGTAGGCATTCTGCAGGTGTTTTGTCTGTTTCTTGGGTGAGCCACTAGTCCAGATTTGTACACTGCCAAGTATCTTACAAAAAAAAGATAAGCACAGCCAAATCTGGCATTCATTTTCTCTGTTTCCCTTGTTTGCGCTAAACCATATACTGTGCAAACACTGTCCAAACAAAAAAAGAAAAAAAAAGAAAACTGAAGAATAGCAGGCTATGACACTACAATATGTTAGTGCACATAAAATATTTGTACATAGGTCTGCATTTGAGCTCTCACTCCAATGAACCTTCAGAACACAGTAAGGGTGCCTTATCCCTCTTTGCCACACAAACACCTTTGCAGCAAGGAACTGAAATAATTCTGCATGCAACCAACTGCAACATCATGTACAGTACTATGAAGCAATATAACAGCTATTTGTACATGCATTCATTTTGAATGTAGTACACTTAGTAATCACACAACCATTTTGTGAGTATTGCTTGCAAGTATGCAGCTATATCTTACCTCTCTGTGTTTGTTGCTTATTCTTGTCTTATCTGACCAGTAATCTGAGAGATGCAATCTGTAAGCCATCTATATCATTGTCCTTAATACATGGCAATAATATAATATACAATTGCTAACAAATGAATGGGAGGTTGGATGTTAATGAACAGAACCTGTGAATTATGTGCTACTTACTTACATTTCCAACCTTGACAAAATTACTTCTAACACTTTGTAAGTCTAACCTGACACACCCACTGGATGTAGAGCAGTCTGCACTGCTGTTGCGCTTTCCTTCTCAATACCGATAATCATACACAGTTGCAATCCATGAAAACAAACACTGAGGGTGTACTTGCACTATGTTTACATGTGCTATACAGAGCCAAGTATTTGGGATTTAGCAATTCTAATGAGTTCACACCTGATTTGCATACCCACCATGCTGACAGCCCTAAATCTACACCATAAAAAGGAAACTGTATAGCTAGGTAGACTGGGGTCTATATTATAACATCAAAGTTCGTAAACATCGAATGTTATAATATCAAACCCTAAACACCAAAATCTGCAAACATTGAACAGTCAGAATAGCAATTTTTTTTCCCAGGGAAAAAAGTCGCTATTCTGAGAAACATACACACAACACAAACACACACAAAAACAGCAATCCACACACATACACAAAATCCTACAAATAAACCTAAACTAAACTTTACATACACTACTATCTATCCACTTACCTTAACCTAACCCTAACCCTAAGGTCTGCCACTATTGCACACTCACCTCACCAGCGCCCTAACCCTAACCTACACACAATCGCACACTTACCTGACCAACGCCCTAACCCTAACTCACCTAACCTGCCCCCTAACCCTAACCTACACACAATCGCACACTTACCTGACCCACGCCCTAACCCTAACGTCCACACAACCACACACTTACCTGACACGCTCCCTAACCCTAACTCATCTAACCCACCCCCTATCCCTAACCTACACACAATTGCACACTTACCTGAACCTGATCCGTAACGTTCCAACATATTGAATGTTGAAAACAGCGAAGCCACAGCAACGGCCCACCAAATTCTTTCCCTGGGAAAGAATTCGATGTCCTGCACCTTCGCTGTTTTCAGCGTTCGACATTACTGGTTTGATATTATAACATTCGAACTTTATAAAATTTGATGTTATAATATAGACCCGGTAGTCTGAAGGTGAGGAGACTTGTTTATGTGGAGAACACAGAAAAGAGGTTATTACTTTGGGATATGTCTGCACAGATGATCACTAAACTTCAGATGGTATGCTTACATTTTCCAGCAATATACTGCATATGCTGAAATGTCATTAAGAAAAATCTGTGCAATAATTTTATATATATATATATATATATATATATATATATATATATATACATACTGATTAGCAAATGGTACACTTTAATCTGTAAGCATTAGTTAGAAGTGTACCGATGGCATCAGCATTTTTGGCAGGACATTTCACATGTATACATGATTGGCAATGCTTTAAAATGGAATGTTCTGTGTTAAATCTGTAGACATGTTTCATGGACATTTCATTTGATAGCACTTTTAGCATTTCAGTGATAGTTTGTCAGCAAAATATGTAATTTGCCTGTTCTTTTGGGGGTGGGGGAGGAAAGCTGCATTTCTGTTATGGTACAAACAAGAATATGTTGCTGTTGTTCCTCTCCATTTTTTTTTTTGCATCCAGCCTGTTGTTCATATTTCAAATCTGTAAACTGTTTTATGGTTCTCCAGTGGATAATACTGAAATGCTACCTTTTATGTTTTATCTGGGAATAGTTATTTTATAGTTATGTGATATTTATATGTATTATCCTTCTATTGTCTAGTAGGAAACCTTGGACTATGACACCCAGTCATCTCAGTCCCCAAAACCCACCCTTTAGTGACCCTGAGAATCAAAGCATTGTAGAAGCTTTTTGGCAACATGGTGACTTTATGCTTGAGAGGGATCATGGAGATATATCAGGCAGAATGCAAATTTGACAGCAAATAGTTGCAGGTGTCAATGCAGCAGATGGCCACAGAAGGAGATATGATCAGGTTAGATAGGGCCACTGACATAATCTCATCTACACAGAGTTGAGCAGCTGCAGTGGCCCATGACTAGATGAGTATTGGGGGGGGGGGTGCTGCTACAGAGCCACAACCAGCAGCAAATGAAGAGTTCCTATCCACTGTCAGGGATCCAGACAGCTTTCAGGAGAGTACAGAACAGCAAGTCCTCAATCTGTTACTACTGTTTCAGGGACAGCAAGTATGTCCCAGGAGGAGGTTTCAGGTAGACTTCTGTATCTCAGTTGTTAAATACTGTTGCATAGTAAAATATTTACAGCAATATGCTAGTTCTGTTTAACAAGAAGTTGGTTGGGGGATTGAAGATTGCTACAGTTAACAACACATTCTGATTTATTACACATGGGGCTTAGGTTGAGCTTGTCATCCAAGTTGTTAAAAGTATAGTTAATGGACATAGAAAAATCTAAAAATTGTACCCCCTGTGTTACTGGTAATTATGATGATATTGCCCTTAGGTTTTGCTTAACTTCTTCCAGGACCATCTAGTATATGGCACATACCATCATCTACACACGGTAACCCAAACATTTTTATGTCAGTACTTATGAGCAGTTCAAAGAAATATTTTAGTGTGTGATGTTGATGTCAGGACTGTTGTGTTTATTGCTGTACTGTCTTTAATTGTGGCACCACTATTAATTTGTTAGCATATATTGAATTATAGTAGTGTACATATTAATTTTTTCCTGTGTTTGTTGCTTATTATCACAGGTGATCCCGACAGTGGAAATGTGGGAGTTCTACCATCTGTTAGGTTCATAGGTAGGTTCTAGGCTATCGGCCCAAGGGCCTAAGTAAGCCTAGCCAACAAAGTTCCCTGGCTTACGCCAACCCAAGAAAGTGCCCCTGTGCCCCTGTCGAGCAGAGCCACAGAAGTGATCCCCAGAGTGTATTTCCTATTTCCCATCCACTCATCAAGATTTTTCTTGAAGAGTGTTAATGAGGAACTTTGCTTGACATAGATGAGTAGCCTGTTCCAGAGTATGGGAAGTCTCTGGGACAGGACTCTATCTCTCCAGCAAGTCCTGTTTATTGTGGTGACAAGTTTTATGTCCCTAGAGCATGTAGCTCAGAGAGATTGGGATTTCTTTAGGTGTAGCGTGTCCAACAGCTCTGGGTTTGACATAGCTTTATATGTTAGGCAGAGATCACCTTGGAGTAGGCGATATGCTACAGAGTAAAGCTGGAGTTTTCTGAGATGATCAGTGTAGAGCATCTGTTTGAGGCCAGTAATTCTCTTTGTGAGGTACTTCTGTGGCCTTTCCAGCTGCTGCAGATGTCTTGTGAGGTACATTCCAAAAGGGGCATTGCACTCTATAATGTGTCTAATGAGTGTTGACTATAGGGGAACAATGACCTCATTTTTCCTGGATGAAAACCATTTTGTGATGAGGTGTGCCATGTAGAAGGATTTCCTGACTACTGTGGCAATGTGATTGTCAAAGGAGAGACTATTGTCCACCTGGGTCTCAAGGTCTCTTATCACACATTCGGTGTTAATAAGACTGCAGCCTATGTGGTAGTTCATGGGTACAGAGTTTTTACCAAAGGGGATAACAATGCACTTTTGGCATTGAGCTTGAGGCCATGGCTCTGACACCAGGCATCTGTCTCAGTGAGGCCCCATCTGTAGGATGTCCACATCATTTGGGGACTCAACTATAGCTCCTAGTTTGCAGTCATCTGTGAACTTCATTAGCCAGAGGCCTTCTGTGTTAGCCTGTACTTCAGAAAAGTAGATACCAAACAGGAGAGGTCCCAGGACTGAACCCTGTGGTACTCTACTTGTCACTGGTTTGAAGTCAGATTTGGAGCCTGCAACTTTTACAGTGTGGGTTCTGTCAGTGAGCCAGTTGGCAACCCATCTTGTGACATAGGGATTTATACCTAGTTTACTGAGTTTAGCTATAATTCTAGAATGGGGGATGGTGCCGAAAGCCTTGGTGAGGTCAAGATAGGCTGTGTGAACCACCTTACCCTCATCTACGGCTTTGGTGACTGCCTCAAAGAAGTTGACCAGGTTCAGGAGGCAAGATCTGCCTTTCACAAACCTGAATTGGGTAGGGTCCAGAGTTTGGTGGTTACCAATGTCTTTGTTTATGAATTCCATGATGATACGTTCCATGGCCTTGCAGACCAGGCTCGTCAGGCTAATAGAGCAATAGATCCCAGGATCAGTGGTGGTTCCACCTTTGTGGAGTGGGATAACTGTTGCTTTGCACCATTCAGTGGGCACAAAGCCTGATGTGAGGCTATGACTGAACATGGTGCTTAGGTGGGGGGCCAGTTCATTCTGAAGTTTGTGTAAAACTCAGCCTGGGATGTTGTCTGGTCCCATGGATGCTGTGTTTTTGGCTTTAGAGATTGCTGCTTTTACCTGTGAAGTTGTGATTACAGGGACTCTGCATTCTTCCTGTATAGATATGGGCCCTTTAGGGGTTGAGAGGGGGGTAAAGTTAGCACTGAACCTATCTGCCAGGATGTTGGCAATATCAGTAGATTCTGTAATTTTTGTGCCATTATGCTGTAACTCAGAGCAGATCTTGGTGTTGCCATCGAGATTATTGACATAGCTATAGAATGCTTTGTGGCTGTCCTTAGAATCAGTGGTAATCTTGTTTTCATAGCTAGCTTTGGAGGATCTTATAAGGGATCTCAGCTTCTTGCTGAGGCTGACCAGGAAGCTCCTCCACTCATGGGAGTTTACTCTCTTTTACAACAATTTCTTCCTTCTGTTGTCAGAGTATCAGCAGACTCTCATGATGATGGTGGCCAAACAGAGGCACAGTTGCAGGTTGAACAGTGCAAAGGTTGAATCTGACACTGAGGTTTACATACTAATATCCCCTGAAATTCCATCGGACACAGCCAGTAGGCCTATACCTAACCATTCCAATAAGCTCTCAGACATTGGACAGATGGAGAGCAAGACAATCAACCAGGGAAGTGTGGTTACCAATGCTTCAGTGCTTGTTGACTCTAGCCCCAACCAAAGTGTGGGTGAGGTGCCACACAGGAGGGTTGTTAGGGGTGCTTGGAGGAGCCCTGCTGTCCATCCTCCACCTTATCCAGGTGTCTCTTCCCATGCCACTCAACATAAGGTTTAGGCCATCATGGAGGTACAGGCATGTCCCTAAAGGTCCTGCAGAGAAATAATTGGGGTTGTAGATGTGGCACAGGCTGACATGCGTGACTGCCTCCACCATGTTGCCAATTCAATGGATCTGATGAACGATGCATCGGAACAGCCAGTGTCTGTGATGGAACATCTGCTTGGAAGGGGAATGACATCTTCATGGGCTTAGGTCAGCCACATCAGCTGCTTTTAGACACTGTGGCCATGCTTGATCATGCTCCCATAGTGGCAGTACTTCCACTGCTCTGTCAGTGGTTGAGCTGTCCACACTCAGATATGGCAGGCCATAGGTCATGATCCTGGGCATTATCATGAGGGGAGCTCATCCTGCAGACATCAGTCACATTCAGGTAGCAGCAGTGCATCTGACCATGGGGATGGACATGCCAGTGCAACTCCTGGCAGAACTAGTTCTCCATAACAACGACGAATTGCTAACTCTGTCATGCATGGCTCACATCTGTCTGATGGTTTACTATCACATGTTTGACACTACTGTGGCCGAAAGTGCAGATATCCGAAGAAAATGTTTGGAAATCACAACACTGACCACAGTAAATGCTGTACCGAGCATTTCAGTGAAGTCAAATGTCAAACATTTCAACTTCAGTGAAATGCTCATAGCCACTAAACATGTTTTGCAAGCCCCCCTGCATCCCCCATTTTGGGGGCTGCACCCCTCACACCCCCTACTTATATATACAAATTCTGAGATTGCTCTACACTGAGGAAAGGGTACATTTCCCAATCCCCACTATAGGGCGATCTGCACTACACTGTTAAATCTTGCTATAGCAGCTGTTTGCTATTGTAAGGTTCAACAATATAGTACTCGCAGTAATGGTTCTGCTACTTGATTTATGCACATACATTAATCGCACACAGTGCGTTCGACTATGTGATTGTAAAGTCTGTCTGATATACCAAAATGCAGAACTAGCACAGAACTTGGCTGTGTTCATGCAGACTGCCACACACCAATTTCACCTGGAGAACCCATAGAGATACAGAAACAACAGTTACATAATTCAGCCGTGAAGCTTAAAACTCATTTAGTCTCACTGACCATTTGTTACTTTATCCAAATGTCTGCCTCCTCCTCTTTATTACTTATGCACACTCACTGACCTATTGTGTCACCTAGGCTTCCTGACCCCCCCCCCCCACACACACACACACACACAAAAAAACCCTGTGCAAATAATGAGAGCTGTGCCCTATCCCTTTTTTCTGTATTTTGGATTCAGGGATACATAAGCTTTGTGTCTGATGCTCAAGTTGCATAGCTGACTTAGTGATTAGTATATCTGCATTTGTGATGTTCATTGGTAATTGTACCTTTGACTTATAATGGTATTAGAAAGTTAGACATGCAATAGCATCAAACTTTTTTTTCCATCATTGTTGTTAATGATCTTGTGAGGGTTCTGAAGTCTGAAACTGCAATGTGTCTCATTACTTTCTAACGTCTCTCTTTAATGAATTTCCTGTACAAATGTATGCTGCTACACTGAGGGCATGCAATGACCATCACTACTTTTGAAAAGAATGACTGCTGGAATCTTTGATACCTAAGGCCTACTACTTAATAATGGACACATATAAGTCAAATAAGTCTCTGCCGTCACATGTTAAGGTCATTTCTGTACCAATCACCCACCTTTTACTTGCTTACACTACCAAGTAACAATATGAAGAACATGGCAGACATTCATATTATTACACAATACACTCCAGATTCAAAACGTACCTTGTAAATCCAGCAGATGCAACAGTTTTAGTTCAGGGCTGACTCTGTCAGATGCAAGCAGCACACTGCTATTAAATGGGTAGGCAAAGGTTGTGAGTGTTGCCTAGCATCAATGTTACTATATGTATGTGCGTAGGAGGAAGGTTATAGGTGGTGAGTGAGTGTGCTATGTGTTGTGTCTTAGCCAATGTGAGGGCATATTGAGCATATCTATGTCTGCTACACCAACAATAGCTGCTGGTTTCCCCTCTGACTCCTTACCAGCGTGTGGCTGTGGTGCCCTTGCCATTGGTTGTGGGATGTGTGCCCCTTCCCTTAGTTGATCCTGCTAAAGCTGTTTTCTCAGGATGATGTTGTGTAGTATGGCACATACTGTGAATATTTCAGTACATGTATGTGGATTGTACTGCAGGGCTTCCCCAGATGTATCTAGGCACCAGAACCGTGACTTCAGCAGCCCAAATACACAATCTGTGATATTTCTGCTTTGAGCGTGTGCCTCATTATGACATTCTTCAGATAGTGTGTGTGCATTTCTGATGGTTGTCATCAGCCACAGATTGAGTGCATAACCTGCATCTTCCAGTAACTGATCCTGCGGGATATCTCCCCTAGTGAACATCTGATACATTTGGGAAGTGTGCCAGATATGTGAGTCATGGTAACTGCCTGGGTTGCCACCACACACATTCATGATTATTCCCTTTGCATTTTACACAACTTGTCAGTTAATGGCATGGAAGCCATTTCTATTTATGTAGAGCCTTCCCTGTTCCCCAGGTGATGCCGTAATTTCTACATGTATGCAATCTATAGCACCCAGTACTTCAGGTTAGTGTGCTACAGGGAACAACTCCTGCGTATTTCTGGCCCTATCCTCAGGAGTACAGGGAAAATATATGTGGTCACTAGCTTGTTAGAGCATAGCATTCAAGAATTGATGGAGGATCCTGGATACTGATGCCTGTGACACCCCCATCATGTCCTCTTTTGGTCTATGGAAGGTACCTGTAGCTAAAATTCTAAGTGCTACATATACTTTTATCTCCAATGGGATAGATTACCCTCAGTTTTTCCAGGCATTGAGTTGAGGACAACAGAGGTTTCAGAGTTCCTGTAGTGTGCTCCTATCTATGCTGTAGCACTATACAATTTCCATGTCATGTGGATTGTGACTGGCGTCTGAAAACTCTTCTCCTTGGCTTTGGTCTATTAGCAGCAGCCTAGACTTCAGCCAGTTGCACATACACATGAATTAAAGCAACAGCAGCCCCTAATATTGTTTCTGTGTAGACTCCTTTCCGTGGCTGTATTCCGGAATTCTCATGGAAAACCAGCACTGAGTCTACATGGTTGCATTATAGGTTGTTGAATAGCTCCTCTGTCTTAGATTGGTCGAATAGTATACAGTTCAGCCGCTTATGCTGTAATCTGCATGCCACAATGTTTGCCTTGTTTGCTTGTCTCTGCATGGTTCTAAACACTGTGTAGAGCTACTTATTGAATTCAAAACAGTGTGCTACCATGTGCGCATTGTAGGGAGACGTGCACGTGGTATAAATGGACAGTGTAGGCTTTATGGTATGTGGCTGATGGACTATTTTCATACATGACCTAGGCAAACAGTGAAATACAGAATTCTGCACCAGATTTCATTATAAATGAAAATTGGTTATATAATCAGAGGGTACACTCAATGAGTATTGATTACTGGGCACAAGCAAAGCATCATTGAATATAGAGATGGGTATGTTGTTATATTTACCACTAACCATATAAAGTGTACTAAGTGAGAACATGAAGTAGAATAATTAAATTGAAATTAAATACAACTATACTACATTTATTAGACATAGAACTAGATCTGAAAAGCACCCATACCTCTCAATAGTACCGATTTTCAGAGAATGTCCCGATTTTTGCCTCATAGTTTTGGTCTGTTTTTCACAAAATTGTGGTTTTCTGGCAGTGTATTGGTAAGTCATTGAAAATTAAAGTCAGAAAATAATTACAGAAACCTAAGTTTCAGACTTCATACTCTTCAGAAAACTCATGCTAATGCAAAACCTTCAGAAAATTCATGCTAATGCAAGACCTGCTATGCTATCAAGTTTCTAAGTTTGTAAGAGTGATTTTAAAAATCTGCCCCTATATTTGTGCCTTTGTCACCCTATTATTTATGGCTTTGTCCAGATTTCTTGCTCAAAGAGGTTGAGAGGTATCTGGTTATTGTCATTCTGTAGTTGTTATAAAATGATGAAAAGTACTTGTGTAGTTATAAGGTAAAAGAAACAAAGCTATGGGAGGCCTTAACAAGAAGGTATGAACAGATCAGATTAGATGGGTCACACCGATGTGGATAAGATTTGCTTGTCAGGACATAAAATACATTTGATTAGCCGGTGCCAGATAAGGATTAAGTCTATAGCCACAGATAGATGTAATGCACAAGAGAAGACCTAAAATATCTGACACAGATTGCAGGACTGGTGCAAAATGGTAGAGAAGAGAGAAGGCACTAATTATTAAGAAAGCTTTGGTTTCTTTTCTTTTAGCCTTGTTCTAGACAAAGCAGATATAATAGTCCCAGTCCGAGCTGAACACAACCTGCAGGGCTCATTTGTGTTAATTAGACACTAAATGTGGGCAGTGGCCTGAGGATGTGTCTTTAACATATATGGGCAGAGAAGAAATGCTGCATCTTTGAGTAGGAACCACTTCACTCTTTGCGCACTGCATCACTGACACAATGAGTGCAAGAACTTGAATCCTCAGACCTTGTTCACCAGGACTTACAAGGTATTTGTGACAATAGGAGGTATTGCTAGCTGGAATTTAGTAAAGAATTGTATGTAATTTGAATATCAAATTGATTTGTACAGATACTTGTGTTACAAATATATTTGTAAAGTTCCTTGTGTTAAAAATGTATCAACAGTGTGCCCTGCTGGAAAGCAAAGTCATGTACATGCATTATTATCACTATTTAAAGGGATATGTTTTAACAGAGGATACTGGAAAAAAAGAGGTTAAGCTCAGTCCCAGCTAACTTTGGAAAAATAGCTGAAATTAAATAAGTCCGTAAAGATTTTATCTTATAGTTCTTATTGCAGTCAGAGACAAAATGTCTGTGAGAAGCCTGGCTTAGTAGCTCTGGAAGAGGAGTAGAGGTTTGAAATTATTTTATGACTTCCAGGAGCTGCAGCAGATCTGAGCAACGTTCTATGTGTATGTTAACTCATAGGTGTTAAAATCCTGGCAGATTCTGGTGTTGCTGATAGTGTGGAAAACAGTCAGATGACCAGATGTGATATTATTCTGTAAGCTATCCCAGAAATAATATTTAGATATTATATTGAGAAGTCTCTCAGTCAGGCTAGACATATATATTTTGTGACAACTATGGCCACTCCTGAAAGCCTGGCTGGTCAACATTACACTTTGTATTAATTTCACTCAGTATAATTGGATACCATTTTAAGAGCCTTATAGTAACTGACTGGTGGCAGAGAATCTACCTTATAGTCTTGGCAAAGTTGGTAGAGTGGGTAACCTGTGCCAGCCTTTCCCAGGTGTGTGTGTGTGTGTGTGTGTGTGTGTGTGTGTGTGTGTGTGTGTGTGTGTGTGTGCGCGTGTGTGTGAACTAAATCTCAAAGAGTGCGTCTGTCAGCTACTTGGAGCAGGAACATGAAGCACTGGTTTCACAGAGAGGGTGTTGAACACAGCTGAGCCAATAGGAAGCCTTACTGGGGACCTGGAAAGAGACAGACTGTGAAACCTAGACCCTGGGCTGAGTGTATTGCCTGTGTGCTCTCAAGGGAAATTGTGCATGATGCATAGAGGTCTGCATCTGGAAATATTGAGTGCATCCATTTGTCTTACAAGTGAACATCTCTCTCTAGTGTCAGTGGTGAGGATTCAGGCTTCTTGATTACTGGCCCAGAGTGGGGACATCACATATAGATGAGCAGTGTTGTGGATATTAATTGAACTTCTGTAGCCTGTAGGCAGTTGTCACTAAAGGTGGGTGTACTCTCAAGTAGCCACAAGGTAGGCATTCACAGTTTCATTTCACAACAGTTTTATTTATTTATTTATTTTTGTTAGTTTAGATTAGTCAGGGAAAGCAGGCAAAGATGTCAGCAGAGAATTATGGCAAGCTGGCAAAGAACCAATTGGTGAAGGTGTGTGAAGCCAAAGGACTGGTGTATGCCAACCTGACTAAAGAAGAAATGATTTCAGCCTTTGTCACAGCTCAGACCAGCAACCAGGAGGGCAACCAGTTTGGTAATGGGGATGTATCACCCTCAGAAACAGGGCAGTTCACCTTTTCCTCAGAGGACTTAAAAATCCATCTGGAGTTAAAGAGACTTGAACTGGAGACCACATGTTTGGAATTTGAATCAGCAGAGAGACTGCGGCAGGAAAAACAGATGGAGCTAGAATCAGCAGACAGACTGCTGCATTTGGAGGCTGAATAAAATGAAAACTAACGTCAATATGAGAGAGAGATGCTGACTCTTCACCAGGATCATGGAGGTAATGGGGAAGGGAATAAGTGAACCCCAGAAGCAATAAAGGTTAGTAAATTTCTTCCACAATTTACAGAGGGTGATAATTTTGATAGTTTTATTCATATATTTGAAAGAGTATGTAAACAGTATAATGTTGACCAAGGGCTCTATTTATGATTCCTAACCCCCTCACTCCATGGTAAAACTGTAACTGCTCTTTCTAAATTTTCTGATATTGATTGTTTAAATTATGATAAATTCAAATGTTGTTTACTGGAATGCTTTAAGTTAACACTTGCTTACAGAAAAAAACATTTTGTGAGCATAGATGCAACACAGATGAAAGTGTCTGTGATTATATTGCTCAGTTAAGCACTTATTTCCATAGGTGAGTGAGTGGGTGTCAGGTTACCACTTCTGAAAGGCTGGCAGACCTTTTGGTGAGATAACAAGCCCTTAGCACTTTGCCTGATGACATTAGAATCTGGTTGGTAGACCGAGAATGTAACTCTGCAGATGAGGATAAAAGGGGATTACTACTTAGGAAATAGGGCATCACTGCACAGGAAGGGGATACCCAGTGCTGTACCTGGATATAAGGGAACCTATGGTGGGCAGCCTAAACTACCCAAACAGAGCCCAGCAGTAACATGGGAAGCCACTAGTTCAGGTTCACATGGCCAGGATCAAAGGTTAAATGTTTTAAATGCAACCAGTGGGCCCATGTATCATATAGATGTCCAAGGAAGCAAGTTGAGGAACAAAAGGTAGGGGAACCAGCAAGTAGGAATAACAGTAGGCAAGTGGTAAGTTTTCTGGAGGCAACAAGGGTACCAAACTATCACAAGAGGTTATATCCTATCTTAGTAGATGGAAAACAGGCAATTGCTAAGAGAGACACAACCTCTGACATAACCAATGTAAAGCCTGCAGTGGTTAAAGAGGACCAGTACTTGGCTTTGGCAGTCCGCTCCAGTCAGAGCTTTAGGAGGGACCTCATTCTAAATGCACTTGATCAGGGATTACCTTGACTAGGAGGGTGGAAAAGGAAGCAAGCAAGTAGGTGTGTTTGAGGATATCCCTGCAGATGCCCTGATATGGGAATGATTTTGATAATGCAGTACCTTGTGTGCATGCAGTTACATGCAGTCAGGCTTGGAGACAGACATGTGGGTCTGGTAGCCTGGGGGAGACCCAGGCAGACACCACATCTGTCACCAGGTCTGGTGATGTGGCAATTTCAGGGAGGAAGCTACCCTGTAGCAGTGATCCTGAAGGTGAGCCACAGCTTCTGGTAGGTACTGATGTTCTCTTGTACAGAGTTACTGCAAGGGCAGAGGTGAGTGGTAGTACTCAGGCTGACAGTGAGGCATTGCTTTCAGAGGATGCCAGACTTCCTTTGGAAGGAGAGCTTGGGAAGAGTCACAAAAGTAGAGCTGAGACAGGCTCAGCTGTCAGACCCTACATTACAAGGCTTGCAGGAGGTAGCCAATGAGGCACCTAATTCTCAATGAAAGAGGGAATCTGTATACTGGAATAAAGGGTTACTGAATAGAGAGTGGACTCCTGAGGGAGGTCTAGAGCATCAGGTAATAGAGTAGTTGGTAGCGCCTAGACCCTGCCATCTGGCACTTCTAGCCATAGCCCATGGCCTTCCTTTTGCCTCATATGGGTATAAAGCATAGCAAGAAACATATTATGCATGACTTTTATTGGCTTGGGATTGCAAAGGATATAATAGATGACCACAGGACTTGTGAGCAGTGCCAAAAAGTAGGCAAGGCAGATAGCAAGGGCAAAGCTCCTTTGATGCATTTGCCTGTGATTAAGGAGCTGTTTCAAAGGATAACTATGGATATTGTGGGGTCTCTGAGTACCCCAAGTTCCACAGGGAAGAAATATATCCTGGTGGTAGTAGATTATGCTACTAGATACCCTAAGATGGTGGCTCTGTTCTGCATCAAAGCAGAAAAGCAGAATAGATGGGAAATGCTTTGTTAGAGATTTTAAGCAGGGTAGGTTTCCTGAGAGAAATATTGACTGACAGGGGTGCCAGTTTCATGTCAGACCTGCTGTCTTGTCTGTGGAAGCGCTGTGGGGTAAAGCACTTAAAAAATACCCCTACCATCCCAAGACTAATAATCTTGTGGAGAGGTTAAATCCTACACTTATGACCATGCTTCAGGCATTTGCAGACCAGTTTAAGAGAGAGTGGGACAAATATTTGCCCCATCTGCTGTTTGCTTACAGAGAGGTACCCCAGGAATTCAAAAGTTTTCACCCTTTGAGTTGCTGTATGGGCATAAGGTGAGGGGATTTTTAGATTTGATTCACTTTGAATTGGAGGATGAGTGTGAATCCCACAAGGAGTTTGTTGTGGCATATGTTCTAAAACTCAGTACAAAGTCTAGGGAGTTCATGGGCTTGGCCCAGGAGAACCTGGCAGGAGTCCAACAGCAGAAAAGTGTCTGGTATGACAGGAATTCTTGAGCCTGAAAATATGCTGTGGGACAGCAGATGATGATTCTTCTTCCTGTCAGACACAATAAGCTGCAGGCAGCTTGGACGGGACCCTTTAAAGTGGTAAGTAAGGCCAGTGATTTAACTACATGGTAGAACTGCTAGGCAGGAGGCAGGGGCCCAAATTGTACCATGTTAACATGATGAAACCTTACCATGATAGGAAGGCGCTGGTGCTAAGTATTTGCAGTAGGAGGTAGGATAGGAGGAGTCTGAGGGGGATCTATGGCTACAGCGAGTCAGCCAGCAAAATGTCAAGATACTATGGTAGAGCCTAGGGTTACAGGAATATGATATGACAGTGCAGCACTGTAGTAGGGTCAGCCATGCCAAAGCAGATGGAATCTCAAGATAGGGCTTAGGATAATGTATTCCCAGATAGGCTCATTCCTCTCAAGGGTTGTTTCTCAAGGAGTACTTGAAAAACTAGCTTGAGTCTTTAAAGGAGGGAGAGACGTTACAATAGGAGGTACTGCCAGTTATGCCAGGAGAAGTAGAGTAGTGGATGTGCAACATATACCAGCACAGCTAGTTGGGATTTAATAAAGAATTATATATCATTTGAATATCAAACTGATTTGTACAGATGCTTGTGTTGAAAATGCATTGGTAAAGTTGCTTGTGTTAAAAATGTATAAACGGTGTGCCCTGCTGGCAAGCAAAGAAATGTACATGCATTTTTGTAACTGATTAAAGGTATATGTTTTAACAAAGGATACTGGAAGAGAAGAGGTTAATCTCAGTCCCAGCTAACTTTGGAAAACAGCTGAAATTAAATTAGGCCATAAAGATTGTATCTTACAGTTCTGAAAGCAGCCTAAGACAAAATGTCTGTGAGAAGCCTGGCTTAATAGCTCTGTGGGACTAGAGGTTTGAAATTGTTTTATGACTTCCAAGAGCTGCAGCATATCTGAGCAAAGCTCTATCTGTATGTATGGTAACACATAGGTGTTAAAATCTTGACAGCTTCTAGTGTTGATGATAGTGTGGGAAGCAGAGTCAGATGGCCAGATGGGATGTTAGTCTGTAAGCTCTCCCAGAAATAATATTTAGATATTATATTGAGAAGTCTCTCAGTCAGACTGGGCAGTCTGTTTCTTGGAACCTGACATAGAAGGATCCCTCACCTACTTCATATTGTCATGCTCTAGTAAGTAAACCAGAGGATAGTAACTCTTTAGATTAGTCAGGAAAATATAGTGAGATTAGTTAAGTATTGTTTTTCTTTAACTCTGGGAATCTATTCATTTGGGTTATTTTAATATTTCCTCTGATTGAAGCTCTGGTGTTAACTGTAAATAAATATTTCATATTTTCATATTCTTTTATTATTTATTATTAAATATATTTAAAGTTCTCATTGTGACTTGTCCTTTTAGGAAATATTGAAGTTTTGAGAGCATTTACTTATATATATTTGGTGACAGCTGTGGCCAATCCTGAAATCCTAGCTGTTTGGTCAACATTACAATTTAATTAATATTACTTTTACTCATATACTTGGATACCCTTTAAGAGCCTTATAGTAACTGACTGGTGGCAGTGAATCTACCTTACAGCCTTTGCAAAACTGGTAGAGCGGGTAATCTGTGCCAGCTTTTCCTAGGTGTGTGTGTGTGTGTGTGTGTGTGTGTGAAAACTTGCTCTCAAAGAGTGTGTATGTCAGCTACTTGGAGCAGGGACACAAAGCATTGATTTCATAGAGACAGTGCTTAACACAGCTGTTCCAGTGGGGACCCTTAATTGGCACCTGGGGAGACATAGAGAAACCCAGACTCATCCCCTGTGTGCTCATAAGGGAAATTGTACTTGATGCAGAGATGTCTGCATCTGAAAATTCTGAGTGTATCCATTTGTATTCCAAGTGAATGTTTCTCTCCAGTGTCAGTGGTGAGGATTCAGGCTACTTGATTACTGGCCAAAAGTGGGGACATCACAGTATTTCAATTAGAAGCAGAGCTTGCCATAACAGCTGATTGACCATTATCTAGTACCTGTATCATGATATTGTCAGAAGCAAATGAATTAGATGATGAAGGAAATTGTAATGTAAAAAATGTGTTTCCCAATGACAGTACTACCACGAATGCTGTGGAACCTTTTGTTGTAATTTTTTACTCTGTCTAGTGACTTTAATATCTTAACCAGGCTTATGTGCACAAATCTTGAGTTTGATTTGAGTACTGACCCCATAAACTGTTGGTTATCAGAATACAAGGCTTGAAAGCCAGGTTTTGTAAAACATCAACTTTTGTTACAATGAAATTGTGATGAGGCTGTGCATTTTCATTCCTATTTTGTGGAACTTCATATCCAAGAATGGGTAATGAGAAATTAGCCTTATCTCTGATGATACAACAGTTCCAAGAAAAATCCATAGCAGCACCTATCTCACAAGTGGCATCCTTTCTTTTTTTTTCAATAATAATTCTTTATTATTTTTCAACTTGTTCATGCAAACATTTGACCGAGAAATACACAGGTAATTTCCAAACAAAATTTCTAACAACATTGGCATCCTTTCTGAAGGGTGTTATCTCTGCCCTACTGTGTTATTTAGCTTTAAGCTGTCCTGAGCAAAAGTAAGTTAAACAGCTGGAGTAATCAAAGCTGCCCATAAGAGATGATTCAGAATGCTGAGTTACTCTTTTACATTTTCAATTGCTTGCTGGGATATACTTCAGTGCCTCTTGATCCTAAAATGAGTAAAGAAAGTATTGAATATAAACACATGCCTTTTGAATGTTTTCCTTTTTTGGGAGACGTTTTACCCTAGTTTTGTGTATCTTGCACATTTTTCATGCTTTGACATTTCAGTGATCAGTCTCAAAATAAACATTTCATGTGTCATGTGAGATGACAAAGTTTAATTTAGTTTACTTTTACTTATTAATTCTCATTCTGTGTCCCAGCATTTAACAGTTTAATACTTCAGTCCAAAAACACTTAATAATAAGCAAATAAAAATAATAATAGCACTTAAAATTAAAATTCTCAGTAGGTAAAGTAATAAACTATACAAGACAGTTAAATTTTTAAGGACCTCCTGAAAGTGACCTTGGAACTGAGTACTTGCAAACAAGGAGGTAGTGAGTTCCACAGGATGACCTCATAACAGTTAAATGTCTACTAAATGCTTTGACCTGCATTATGGGAATTCATAGTTACCCTTCTCCAGGTCATTAGAACACTGATATAATGCCCATAAGACATCATTGAAATGGTAGGAATATTATTTGGCCTTCACTTGTCTGTCATTATCAAATACCACTTGGACGGCACCCTAGATTTGTTATACTTCCAACAAATAGCTGCCACTCTAGCTAGACCCAATCACACTAGCATCAAATACAAGTTAGCTCCTAAGTAGCAGTGCATATGGGGTTTCCACTGCAGTAATTCACCCCAGATCCTTGGTGACCCCAGTGCTATTGATTTTATTTTTCTCATTAAATATTATATAAGATCCAGAGAAGATCTCTACTTTCAGATAATTAACCATAGCTAGGAAACCTCTTTTTTATTAAATAAACTGGTACATATAGACTGACTTGTACTGGTCAAAAAATCAGCCGTGACACCCTTAGGAAAGCTTAAAGACATTGCTTTTTTGTAGCATTAATACTTTCCACTTATAACTAGCCATATAAGGCATATCCTGTCCCATGGTTGAATCATGATGTAAAAAAGGCCATTGAAAAAAAAAATTATTATAAAAGACTTCCAAAAATCTACTAGACCAGTTCTTGTTTTTCTGGAGTCTTTTATAGCACTAATAATTTATCTTAAATCTGGCTGTATAAAGCATATTCCATTCCAAGGTTGAACTGTGATGCAGAAAAGATCATTAAAAAAATTATCACTGAATGCATTTAAAAATCTTGTAGACTCATTTTTCTTTCTCTGTAGTTTGTAAGTCTCAAAATTAAAGCAAGAAAACTTGTATTTTATCATCAAGCTAGACTGATAAATAACCCAAACGGATTTTGGAAAGAAAGAAATAACCTTCTATCAAGAAAGCTCCCCTCCTTTTACAAATGCTGCAAGAAAGCAAACTGGCACTATATCATAGCTCACCGGTAAACTATTCATGGTCTTAATCTCTTCCTCTGAATCAGTCCCCATTGACAGCTTTAACAAAACTAACACTTATTTAAAATACTCTACCTTCATTTTCCTTCTCAAATTCAACCATCCAAAAAGTGAATGTTTAGCTCAAAAAACTCACTTCTTTTGGATTATCAGGATCTGAAGGTCTCTCACCAAATGTCATAAAAACCTGCAGTACTTGTATTGTTGAACCCTTACTATATATCTCTAGTGACACTTTCCCCAATCTATGGCAGGCATCTGCATTCATTCCACTTCCTAAGCAAGGAGAAAAAAATAATTCAAAAAGCATTAGCATAGAGTTGAACTTACACTTTATCTCTTTTAACATCTTTAATTCCAAGCTAAGGTTGCCATATACCTAACATTTTCCAGACTATCCATAACAGTGAACACTGGTCCAGTACTCTGAAAATTAATTCACACACAGTGATATTCTATTTGCTGTAGCAAACAGAGGAGTCTCCAGACATCACTTTTGTAAAATACTTGCTTTAGTTTCATATGACAAAGGACAGCTTGGAAAAAAAAAAACATTCTGCCTCCAGCAAAGCTGAATAAATATGTCTATTTACAACATAAAACTGGTGTGGTTAGGAGTGGAGAAAGAAGGGGCAAAGGGGTGGTACAGATGTGGCAATGTGTAGAGCAAACAGATGTGGTATGGATTTATCCAGATGTGGCAACCTTATTCCCAAGATCATTAATTCAAAATGGGGTATAGTAGTTTAACCACTATACTCTACTAACCAGATACTCACTAAAATGGATCTTATTTTTTTTACTAACTTAAATTTGACTGACTTCAATTCATCCTCTTTTTTTAAAGGATATAATACATTATAAGTAATTTATGATGTTTTCCCTAGATGTATAGTCATCTCTGATCAAAGTTTATTCAAATTAAGAGTAAGAAGGCTATCTGATTCTCAAGAGATTAACCTTGCCGTTCCATAAGAAAATTTGGATCTAGCCCCTTTTATTTACACTTTCCTATATCTTTTCAGGATCACACTCATTAGCATCCATCCCAGCATTATTTCAGCTGATGACAAGGTTGCTTGGAATGCCTGCCTCATGTATATTCTCCAGACTAGTACAATACTTTAGGGTAGTTCAAGCCAGAATTTGTTCATTATGTTTTATATTAAATGTCAACAAAAATGAAGTCATGCTGCTACATAGATTTGTAGGCATGGTACATTAATTCAAGGCCTATTTGCCATAGAGGAGCTTGATTCCAAAGAAACATCTTTCATCAACATTGCAGAACTGAATATAAGTCTCCCATGGGACTGGCAGGGATAAAATGTATCACCCTAATGAGGACTAGTGTGGCAAAAGTCCCAAACAAGTAGTCAGTCCCATCACCTTTATGAAGTGCTTTTCAGTCTGTCTGACAGTTTGAATGGTTAGGTTTCCATCTGGATCTGTATGTAACCTGCTCTGTCCTCATACTTCGGTTACATTAGCCATAGACTATAGCACATTCTAACTACCGACGACTGAGTTATTCACCTATTTACACCTGAACCAAAACTCATTATAGCAGATGGTGTGCTTTAACCTATGCTGAATTACGAACCGCTACTTATTTCAGATGAATCCTTAACCAGCTATCACAGATGTTAAAACAGTACTAGGTTAATGTTTAATTCATGTTGGTTGGTGCTGCAACATGCCATAAGTTTAGAAGTTACACTTTTTCGAGATTCATTTCTTACTCTACTTGCCAAACACTGAGCCTCCTGAGACTGAAGTCCATTTGTTGTCAGTAGTACTGAATTTTTTTTCCCTCAGATCTCTTAGAGTGACAGCCATTTGAAGGAATTGTCATCTAGACAAACTCTGGGGAGTTTGATGCTTTAACTGACATACTGGCCGTGACAACATTTTTTTATTAATGGCACTAACCTCTCTTTTTAGGTGGGGATGTGAGCACCTATGTTATCATAGGGAACACCTGTGCCCCTCCAGTATTTTATGTCATACTTACATGTGCATGATGTCAAGGTCTACCTTCAGCAGCTTGGCTGGCCATGTCCATGTTATTCCTGCAGTCACACCCACCTGTATGACTTCATACTTGCCTTCCAACAGTGCTGGAATTTGAGACCAGCAGATAAAACTGGGCAAGTCCCACCCCGCCCCCTTCTGCATTTTTTAAAAGCAAGTTTTTTTATCAGTTACACTAACAGCCAGCGTGTCATCATATTTATTACTATATCAAATCCTTCATCAGAACTACTGTCTCCCTCATGCTTCATTTGTCAACAGTAAACGTTTTACCTGATACTTATGGCTATCTATTAACAATACAGTCACCTAAAAAGAAAAAAAAAATACCAATTACACTAAGAGGCAGAATTTCTTCATAAACCTTGAACCAGTTATGTATCTATATCAGTTGCAAATTTTTTCATCCTACACACCCTACACTACTCTTAAGAAAATGCCATAGTCTTCACTTTCTTACTGAGGACCAGCTGTATGGAATTTGGTTCTATTTACTAGTTCCTACCTACTTGTCAGTAATGAAGAATACTCTGACCAGTCACCTTCTAGAGAATTTTGAATGCAGATGCCTGAACAAATAAAGAAATCTATGGTGTTGGTATTGCAATGTCAGTAGTGCAACAGGTAGCATTCTCGCCTTTGGTGCAGAAGGCTGTTAGTTCTTTTCCCACACCAGGTGGATGGATTTCTGACAATGCAGTGTGACAAAAGGGTTGGGGGGCATAGCACTCATGAGTGTGCCATCCTTTGGATGAGACAGAAAACTAAGTTCCCATCTACTTGAATTGGTGGTAGCTCAAGTGGATGTAAAAGATTCCATGGCACATATAAAAAAAAATAATAGGGGAAGCTTCTCAATGCCCTGATCAAATTTCCCTTAGTAGAATATATAACACCTTAGGTATCCCCTGAAAAGAAGCCACTAGTCTAGTGGGAATAAGCCAGTCAACAATTGAGAAATAAAATAAATAAATAGTAAGAGTAGAACACAGCTCTTTGATGTCAATAAGTTAACTTTATAAATGCTCCAACAGAAATCAAACAGAAAACACCAAAAGTCCAGACGAATAAGCCATAGTAATCAAAGAAAACAAACAAACAAAAAAAGAAACATCCAGACCACCAGACCAAAAATGCTTACTTTAATAAAATGTGCACAAATACAAAATTGAAAACAAATAAAATGAATGAGCACTTTCAGGACCATATCCATTCATTAGATTAACCATTACTCATGAAACAGCCTATTTAAAGAACTATAAACCAATCAAAAATGATATTAAAGTTTATGCCCTTTCAAAATAGGTTTGAGCAGGATCATCCCATTCAAACCTGGACTCCTATCTGCTCTAAGTTCAATTATCCAGTGCATCTCACATGACTCAGTATAATTCACAAGGTCTCCATCTCTAGTGTTAACTTTATTGACCTGCAGAACCAGAAAAGCAAAAGTATGACCTTTATTTCATTTAATATATTGATAAAGAGAATTACATTCATTGTGTGAACGTAATGCTGACAAATGTTGCAAAATCCTGTCCTTTAAGCAACAATTAGTTTTGCCTACATAAAACGAAGCACATGCATTGCACTTAGCCAAGTATATCACATTCTTTGTCTGACAGTCAGCATATAATCTTGGACTATACCGTTTATGCATTGTCAGATGTACAAAGGCATTGTTCATCATCACAGAGCAGCCTTTACAGTGTGTGCAAGCAAAAGCCCCAACCCGCTTGGAGTCACGAACAGTTGCAGCTCCAAAACCATTATCAGTACATAACATATCTTTCAAATTTCTATTTAGTTTAAAAGTAAAAAATGGCTTGTCACCTACCATAGCTTTAATAGTATCATCCTTAAGAAGAATACTCCAGTTATTATGTATAATATTGCACAACCCCCCAATATCACTACTGTATTTGAGTAGTACATGTTTACTATTATTAACCTGTTCCATACTGGATGTTATAGTGTGAGTCCCACTAGCTGAATACCAGGGGATTGCATTAGTATACGTTTTCTTCTTGTTAATATTAATAACATGATCAACGTTGTTCTTTTCATAACTTCTAGACTTGAAACAAGTGGCTAGATGTACAGTCTCCTGTTCAAAAAACAAATCTTCAGTACATAACCTCGACATCCTATAGGTCTGTCCCTTTATGATGTTATTAAAAATATGTCTTGGTTGCATGCTATCATACGATGAAAGGCTATTCTTCCAACAAGGTTTTCTAAATACAGAAGTTTGCAAAATATTATTGGGACCCCTTATAAGTCTTACATCCAAAAAAATCTAACTCTCCAGGTGAAAAATGAGCAGTGAATCTCAGAAAACAAGTTGTTGACTCAAGATAACCTATGAAACTGGTCAAGTCAGCCGATGTGCCACTCCAAAGGATGACTACATCATCCAGAAATCTTACATAATAAGCCAAATGTTGTTGACATTCATGATGAGCCTTAAAAATAACCACTTCTTCCCAGTAAGCGAATACCACATTGGCATAGGAGTTCACACATGGGGTCCCCATGGTGACTCCCTTGCATTGCCTATATCATCGACTATCAAACAAAAAAATATTATTATCCAAAATCACCTATAATAGGAAGTCAATCAACTTTATGCTCTTGACATGAAGTGAACTATTTGTTCATAAAAAACTATCAACAGCTCTCAGGCTGTAATCATTAGGAATAACAGTAAATAAATTATTAGCGTCCAATGTGACCAATAAAAAGCCATTGCCAAATATGTCATTAGACATAAATTCATGCAAAGATGTTAAGAAATGAGCTGTATCCTTCAAAATCCTGGGAACAGAAGCCAAAGCCAATTTCAACTTAGATTCAGTCCAAATAGAAGCATGCTCCATTATCCAACCCCTTCCTGAAACTATCGGTCTAAGGGATGGGTCATATGAATTTTTATGTATTTTAGGAAGACCCTTAAAAATGGGAACTATAGGATGATCAACCCATATAAATTTAAATATTTCTTCTATCAAAATGCCACTATGCTTCAATTCCATGAAAAAATCTTAACATTGTTAATGAACATTCTAACAGCAAGAGCTGTGATTTTAATATAATTCTCATCATTATGTAACATGTCCTTGATTTTACTAATATAATACTGGGAGTTCTTCAATACCACAACCCCACCTTTATCAGTGGGTTTTATCGTAATGTTCTTATAGTTTAATAAGGATTGTAAGGCTTTCCTCTCATCTGCAGACATATTGTAAAAGCCATGCTTATGCCTTGAATTTAAATAATGTGTAATGTCATTTTCACTTCTCCAAAAAAGTATCAGTCACCGGATCAACGGGAGGCATGAACGTACTGTTTTTTTTTTAATTCACCACTACTGGAGGTAAAATGAGTGCCAAACATTTGTCTTAACTGCAGATTCCTCCCAAACAACCACAAGTCCAAGATAACATTATCTAACCTAGATGCGGGTGCCGGTACAAAAGTTAACCCCTTATTTAAGATTTGCAACTGTAAATCAGATGAAGGAACAGCTGAAATGTTATAAACAATATAGTTAAAACCTTCAGTCAAACTGATGTCTCCTGGCATTTTCTTCCTCTGCTGAAAGAGTGAACTCTCTTTTCACTGGGCTTCTTCTTCACCGGCACCAGAAGTTGAGGAAAAAATGCCGAAGTGTTAGTAATCTTTGGTCTCGCTCCCAGCTTTAGAATGTCAGCTGGTTCACTCTCCATTCTATTAAGTAGTTTGGATGTGGCTGGCAGATCAGTGGATGTTCTGGAGGTAACAGTATGTTCAGTCATTGTAGACAATGATCAGTATCAGAAACCAAAGGTGCCCCTTGAAACAAGTTATCAGTGCTTTCTTCGGTTACAAACTGAACTGTTAAATCAGTTTGTGAATTAGCAAGCAATTGAGAATAAGTTGCTTGTCTGTTATGTTCAACTTTATAAATGCAGAACTATGTACAACTTAAAACTTGCTATTTTCTCACAGTAGTACATATTATTTTGCATTATGACATTGTATTACGGGTCCAAAGGGAGAGATAATAAAATCAGCAAAAAAGAAAAGCAGTATTTCTGGAACTGAATTCATCCTCAAATCGTGGTGAGTACTTTGACATGTTGGACCCTGTTTTCACAAAATCTCACCAAGAAGACATTGATATATTGACTGTATTTTATATAGCATTTAAGGTGGACAGCAGTAGTTTATAAAATCAAAAAGACAGGTGGGTGTACATGTCCCAGGATAAAAAAAGTATCCAATCCTTTATGCGCAATGGTGCCAGGACTGGAAAAAAATGACAGTGTAGCATCCTCAAGACACGTAAATATTCCTAGTAGCATCCTCAAGACACGTAAATATTCCTAGTAGCATCCTCAAGACACGTAAATATTCCTAGTAGCATCCTCAAGACACATAAATACTCCTAGTAGCATCCTCAAGACACGTAAATATTCCTAGTATGGGGTTAGGCCAGGCTCAGGTGGAGGATGTGTTCCCTGTTGTAGAAGGAAGTAGAAGTCCACAAAAAACATAAAAACTAACAGGCCAAAAAAGAACCACAATGATGACAGAGTGGACTATTGAGAATTAGGAAGAAATTATATATTGATATTATTATTATGCAAGAAGCCCAGAATTTCCAGATAGAAAATATTCAGAAAGATTAAGAGAGACATCAGAGAAAAGAAAAATACTTACACAAGAAAAACTGTCAAAATCTTCAAATGGTAATTTGGGTTAATTGATACAACAGATCCATGAAAATCTTTACATAGATAAAGAAACCATGGGCCGCCTGAAAAAAGAAGTGACATAGGGAGTGCAAAAATATGGAAAACAAAACCTGGAAATTTTTAAAAGGTATAAAAAGAAACAAGAAACATGGACATGGGAAAGAAAAGGAGATCGAATATGGTGCGATGTTTATGCAAAGGAGAAATCCAAACTAAGCAATGCAAAAAACAAAGTAGCTCCAGAGATATTTGAAAAGAAATACAGGAGAAGGCACCCAGATATGGATAATTTCACAATACAAAAAAATAATCACAAAGAAGGAATGTAGAACAGATGATTAGTAAATTCAAAGTTAAACAAATAGAGGATGAATTTATGGAATACCTGCAAAGTGAAGGATTTAGACTAGAGAGTCAGAAAAAGATTATGTCACAGCATAATGTGACACTAAGTCCCCAAATTAAGGAGAAACAGGTGGAGTGTGAGACATCTGAAGGGGACGTGGGAAAGAAAAAGAGATTTAATATGGTGCAAAACTTATGCAAAGGAGAAAGCAAAACTGATCAATATAAAACAAGAAGCAAATACAGGCAAAGACATTTCGATATGAACAATTTTACAGCACAAAAATAATAAAACAAACAGGGAAAGTAAAAAAAGGATCAGTAATGGAGAAGTTAAAGAAATAGAATTTGAAGTTATGGATTACTTGCTAAGTTAGTGTAGAAAGTCCAACTAAGGTAATGTCACAGCAAGATGAAACAATGAGTCCCCAAATTAGGGAGAAACAGGTTGAACAGGAAGCATATGATCACTTACCACATGAAGGTGCTCTGGAGCCTTCAGTAGGAAACCAGCACAAAAATTTAGTTGCAGTTGCATAGCAAGAGAAGGAGAAGGAGACAGTGACAACTCTGATGCAGTCAATGTAGTGGAGTGATGGACTAATGAGTTCCCATATGAAGGAGCAACAGATGATGTAGGATGCAAATGAAGAGATGACTGGAAGGCGTACTGGAACGTTCTACAGAATGCCCGCAGGAAATGGAGAAGGCAGAATGTGCCATCAGTTTAGAAGAAAATGATCTAAGAGATGAGTTGCTTGATTTAATACAGATAAATAGACAGAATAGATTACGCAAAGTAAATAAGGCCCACAATCTTAGAAGTCTGATAAAGCAGATGAACATAGTGATAGTGGCTATTAATAGAAATTCATGTGCTATAACTGAAGTAAATAGGATATATTACTGGGCAGCTCAATTAATAACAGGTAAAGTCTTATGAAAAATGCGGAGCAATAAGGGAAATGAAGGGAAGAAATAAAATGAAGTAGAGAAACCTGTGTAAAGGAATAAAGACAAGAAGTGCCACTGTGAGACGAGTATAGAAGAGGGAACAGATAAACAAAATACTCAGAAAGATAGATGTGATAAAAGCAACAGCAGTATCAGAACAGACCAGGATTTATCATACATTATTGGAAATATTAAACTGAAGATATCAACACAGGCAGAACAACTAAGAAGATATGCAAATAGATAAAAAGGAAAAGTACAAAATAAACATTTCATTGATGACTAAAAATTTTTTTACAGAGAATTGGGAAACAAAGCTAAAGGAATAGAAACACCACCAAAAAAAAGAAGAAATCAGTGCATTTTGGAGAAATCTTATGAATACCCTGTGAAACACAGAAAAGATGCTGAATAGATAGAAGAAGTAAAAGAAACAGAAGTTCAAATATACAGGACGTGAAATAGGATGAAATAAAGGGCAGAGAAATTGAAACAAAATGAAGAAAAGCTATTAAATGGAAACTGCCTGACCCAGAAGCAGTACCTACCTTCTGGCTAAAAGTATTCATATCTTTACATGAAGATTTAGCCATGAGTAAGAACTATTTATATGTGCATCCTGAAGTGACATCAGCCTGGCTGACAACAGGAAAAATGTTACTCCTCCTAAAGAGTGAACCTATAAGCCATCCTAAAAACTATAGACTGATAACTTGCCTTCCGATGATGTACAAACTATATACTGGAATTGATGCTGGCAGAGTTTAGAATCATTTAGAAGGAAACTCGGTCATGACAATAGAACAAAAGGGTAGCAAAAGAACGTTAAATGAAACAAATGATCATTTGTTGCTAAATAAAGTCATAATGGAGAATTGTAAAAAGGGGAAGAATCTAAGTATGGCATGGATACATTACAGAAGACCATTTGACAGCATCCCACATTCATGGATAAGGGAGTGCCAAGAGATATAAAAGATACATCCTACATTGATCAGTTACATTACAGTGATCAGTAGTGACAAACCACTTTGTAATTATTCATGACAATGAGCAAATTATTACCCCAGAGATAATTGAAAGGGGGGTATTCTAGGGTGATTCTTTGTCACCACTGTTGTATTGTCTTGTCCTTACCTCATTAAGCTTTTAGTTAACAGATTAGATCTCCATTATAATTTGACTCCCAGAAAACAAACTTGCTTAAACATTTCTCATGTACTTTTTGTGGATGACTTAAAATAATACAGTTCATCAGATGAGGAATCGAAAGCACAACTGCATGTGGTTAAAACTTTCTTAGATGATATAAAAATGACATTTGGTCTTGATAAGTGTGCAAAACCAATGTTTAAAGCAGGAGAGTTGCAGAACCAAGAAAGTATCAGTCTGGAAGAGGAATGTGATATAAATAAGCTTGAGTATCAAGGAGTATATAAATATTTGGGAAGTGATGAAGGATCAGCAATAAAACATCAACAAATGAGAATAAAAGACAGTAAGGAATATAAGATTAAAGTTAACATTGAAAAAAAAAACGATATCTGGGAATAAAGTCCAAGCTATAAACCGATTTGCTCTCCCTGTTTTAACTTACAATTTTGGCGTGATTGAATGACTCCAAAATGTATTGTATCAGTTGGACAGAAAAACAAGAGAAATATATTTTGCTTAAAATGATATATAAAAATCAATGTATACCAAGATAGTGGATTATATGCACATTGGTTTACAAAATTCTTTGAACATATGGGAGAAACAGACAAATGTAGGTTCTGTAAAAAAGAATTGAAAACAGTTGCACATCTTGATGCTTAATGCAATACAAGCACGGCAGAGGGCCTGTATACTGAAAGGTACAATAATGTGGCAAGGTTTTTACCTGAGGGTTGTGCAAAAACTACAATATAGAAGAAGCCGAAAAGCACTAGAAACAGGAACCACAAAGCATTATAGAGAAAGGTGAATTGTATATCATGTGGGATCACCCATTACCAAGAACTCAAAAAATAGATGTGAGAAAACTAGACATAGTAGTCAATGAAAAAATACAAAAGCAGCATTGTTCACTGAAATTGTCACACCTAGCGATTACAGTGTGTCACATACGGAGAAACACAAAGTAAAACAATATCCGGATCTGCAGGCAGAAATGAGATAAATGTGGAAGTAAGATACCCATACAGTTCCAATAGTAGTAGGAACAATTGGTCTAATAAAAAATAATCTGCAGTCATATTTAAATATGCTACCGATGCATGGAACTCCACAGGAATTACTGAAGGATGTCAGTTTTGGCACATTGCAGATGCTGCAAAGAGCTTTAGCTAACAGTTTAATTGTACCCTAACTTAGAAATGAGGCCCATTCTCATCATGGCATTAAAACACAAAAGATTTAGAGAAATTAAACCATGTAAAATAAGTGATAGCCTGAGACTGTTCTATAATGTTTTGGGAAATTTCTCAATTCTATAATCTTGTGCAATCTTGGAGTAGGGTATATACAGAGGTGTAGCTAGCTGTCCTGGCACCCAGGTCTGCTCCCTGATGTTCTCCTCAAAGTCCATGTGTACTTGAAGTCCCAAAAAGGAAAAAAAAAGAAGCCTTTGATGTTCAAAAAAAATGATGATGGCACCCCCTTGACACCTTTTTTTGCTCAGGGAGGCTGTTTGCTTTGTCCGGTCCTAGTTGCACCTCTGGATATACATACAGGATGTGACAGGTTTGTGCTCCTCCCCAAATGCATTGTGAAAGGGGGATTGTTCTCCTGCAAAACATACTTGAATTGAGCCTTCCCATTACTTTGTATGGCATGGGCAGCTTTTGAGATTGTAGAAGTACACACCTTTGATGCAAGGGACTGTATTCTTCAGGAGAGGATGGCATTTGTTTAGATTGTGCTGTGCTAAACAAGGGCAGGAAGATGCCAACCACAGCTAAGGAGGTTGTCATGAAGTGGATGGGATATTTTGAAGAACTCTTTCACCCAAGGTGCCATGACATCCTATCAGGACATGGAGCTGGAAATGTTTGGTGAGTTGGGGTCTGAGATTGTTGGAGTCCTGTATACTGGTAAGTCTGCAAGTGTGGATGAAAACTGATCACAGATGTTTAACACAATGAACACATCTTGAGAAGACGACTTAACAAGCAACTTCTATATTATATGGAAAGGAAGGAGAGCACTCCTTTACTGGCAGACTAGTTTGGTGATCCCCCATCTTTAAGGAAGGGGATCAGAGGATGTGCTTCAAAAATAGGTGAAATCATTTCCCAGGTTCTTAGGAAAATCTGATATCCTAGTGATGGAAAGGAGAATCTAATTAACTTTTGAACAAGATTCACACCACTGATTTTGGAGGATCAGTGCAGATACTGCTCATGTCATGAAGTAGTGCTGTAGCTCTGCTGCCCCATACAAATGTGCAATGGCAGTGCTCTAGCTCTGCTGTCCCATACAGATGTGCAATGGCAGTGCTCTAGCTCTGCAATCCCATATAGATGTGCAATGGCAGTGCTTTAGCTCTACAGCCACATACAGATGTGCAATGGAGTGCTCAATCTCTGAAGCCCCATACAGATATGCAATGGCAGTGCTCAATCTCTGCAGCCCCATACAGATGTGCGATGGCAGTGCTCTAGCTCTGCAGGCACATACAGATGTGCAATGGTAGTGCTTAATCTCTGAAGCTCCATACAGATATGCAATGGCAGTGCTCAATCTCTGCAGCCCCATACAGATGTGCGATGGCAGTGCTCTAGCTCTGCAGCCTCATATAGATGTGCAATGGCAGTGCTCTTGCTCTGTTGTCCCATACAGATGTGCAATGACAGTAATCTGCCTCTGTAGCCCCATACATATGTACAATAACAGTGTTCTAGCTCCATGGCCACATACAGATGTGTAGTGGCACTGCTAAAGCTCTGCAGCCCCATACCAATCTGCCATGGTTCATAACAGTTTGCTAATCCAATCTTGAGGTGCTTGATTTCAGAAAAGGTTTAAGACTGCATGCCCCAGCATATGATGTGGTGTGTGGGGGGGTAGAATTTTGCATGCGTATGGAGTGTCAGACTACCACTGCATTGTGTTCTGCAGTACTATATGGTCCATGTACAAACAGAGTTGGAGTTGTACCTACACTCTACCATTAAGTTGAGTTCATTTAAGATGGGTGCTGGCCTTTGCTAGAGGTAGACTCGTCATCACTCATGTTTATAATTTTCTTGGACAACATATCGAGTCACAACTGAAGTTTGGAGATTCAGGGATCTAGCACTGGAAAGTCTGTTATTTACAGATGACGTTAGTCTTCTGGCCTTATCTGGCTGTGACTTACTCAGACAACTCTTTGCTGAGAATGAACTGAATAGCAAGAGAATCACCTTAAATATAAGGCCATGATGCTTTTCCTGAAAAAAGTGGGTCTTGTTCATGCAATGGTCACTAATAGGGGGTGAATTGCTTGTTTAATTGTAAAGATTTAAAACAATGTCAGATACTGGTTTCTGTTTTGGATTTAAGCCATTACCTGTTTGAAAAATATAAGTCATTTGATTTCTGATATCACTCCAATGGAATACATTAATCATATAATTCATCTGAGTTTCTGCAATGATCAAGAGACAGTAGTCTGAAAACAACTTTGCTGATCATGCCATCTCAAAACTCACACATCATCCTATTCATGTCCACTAATGTCACAGATCTAAAAAAAAAATCTTATGAGGGGGGCTTTAGGGGGGTAAACCCCTAAACTGACATAATCACCTCCATGGTGGCATAACAGGAAGGCAGAATCTGTACCACACAGTACAGGACAGTCTCAAGTAATCACTTTTTTCAGCTCTAACAGCAGCACTGTTCATTAAAGAAAGATAAAACAGCTTAAGTATTATGGGTGATGTCACTGAGATACGGTTTGTAAAAAGCTCACCGTAACAAAATGGTTTAAAGATATATGTCTGATGTATGTTATAGATACAAACCCTAACAAAATAGCTAAAAGATATAAGTTTGTATATTTCAGACATATAACATTCTGATCAAGATGCCTGAATCAAGTGTTTTCTCCTCCTTTTCCACAGGTACCCTACTTTTCTTTTGTTACATATTAATGAAATGTTGTGAAGAAAACAGACTGACAGGTTAGTTAAGGCAGCAGACACATTCTTGCAGGTGCTGAAATGATATGTGGTGGTGAAGCAGGAGCTGAGTTCTCAGACAAACATCATCTACAAATAATCTACTCTCCATCTTAAACTGTGCTCACAGTATGTGGGAAGTGACTGAAAATGTGTAGGCTGCAGCTGAAATACTGAAGTCACAAGTAAAAGTGGCATAAATGGTATAGCTTCTCAGTTCTCTGTGACAGAAGAACTTGGTGGTGTGGAAGCTCCTTATAATAGTCCCCTTAATACTTCACATTGAGCGATGCTAACTTACATTACCTTGGCACCCATTTAGGTTGCTCCTTGACTGGTTTATTTTGGAGATGTTCTACTGAGCAGAAGTCCTGGTGCAGACAAAGACACATTGGTGGGATAATAATTGTTAAATGGCCAAGGGATGCTGGGGGCTCTCCTATGTAGAGGCAGAACAGAGGCTTGGGAAAGTATTGTCTGTCAGTAAAATCGCCATCAGGAAAAGGACATGTCATGAATTTTATGAGTTAGTGAGTAAGTGAGTAAGTGAGTGAGTGAGCACTGTGTAACATAACTGAATAAGCTGCATTTTTAAATTACAACATACAGCACATATTACTGCTCTGTTTTTCACATGCAATAAAATCAATGGGAAAACAAGTAAAAAAATTGCCCTTTGCTTTTACAGTAAGTTGTAAATGGCTGTTTCACAAAAAATATTTTTTATTCTAAAATCACTAATGTGTAATTTACAGTTATCTTTTAACTGGTCATTTTAGTTGGTTGTGATATAGGTCAGGGAGTCACTGTCTCAAGGGAAAAAAGTTTAGGGAACCCAACTTATTTTTTTCTTTGAGAGTACTTATTTCAGTGAAAAATGCCTTGGGGAGTCATAATTAAGTGAACTGTGGTTTGTAAGATCACTGATTATTTCATTCCCTAATGAGGTCAGTCAATTGTTGTGGGCACAGTAGTCAGATTCTACACTGCAAAAATAATAAGTAATATTGAAAGTAATGTGCATAAGCTACATTAAACATGTTTCAGATGAGCTTCATAAATTAAACTTATTTTCAGATAAGTGCAATACATTTTGCATAACAATCATAGATGCAAAATGCTGCGTATTTGATCCACTTTCTATTTTGCCAACTAGAGTCTACACTTCAGGAAAAAACAGATATGGATACAGCAGAGGCAGGGCAAAGTCTGGGAAGAGAGCTACAAATGAGATTAATTTGTATTGCAATAATTCTTATCAGGCAAGATTAGTTGGTAAACACCTGCATGCTGCTGAAACCAAAACACATTTTTAACACAAGACATCTGAATATTTTAGTGTAATAAGAAGCAGACAGGAAAAGCTTTTTTTACAGTGTGAAAGCTTCTGATTCCACTAAATGCACTTCAGAAATTAAACATAAACTGTCTGGCTAGCTAGCTTACAGGTCGTGTTGTAGAGTACTTTCTGCTGTAAATTTGAAATAATCATAATTATAATACAGCTGTGCTTTGTAAAAGCTTGTCACTTTACAAATGCTCTACTTATTATAGCAGCTCAGTGTACCAGAAAAGGTCATCTGTAAAAGCCATTAGCTGCATGATATCATAAACAAATATATTCTTTAATAAGTTCTGGCAGTACATGCTAGTAGTGGATATAACTGAATATAATCTGTATAATAAATGGCATTTAGCATGTTAGGAAAGGGATGCAGCGGTTAACTCTTTAGCTTTAATCCAGCTGACTGGTGCTAGAGCTTCATGTTACAAACGCTACCTGTCCAGACAAGACAAGGGTTGGAGGGATGTTTTAATATGTCAGTGGTGTTCTAGTTTACACTTTCAGATCAATACTAATATGGGAAATTGATCTATAGTTTGCCCCATCAATAGAAATGTACCAGATTTAGAAAGGACTATTATGATGCAAGTTGCTGATGGGAAATCTAATGTCATGTCTTTCTAAAAAAAAATAAAACAAACCAGAAAATACTCAGAAATGTCTGTGGGGAAAAAACATTCATTCAGGGCATTCTACAATTCTACATTAAGTATACTGCATATATCCAGCCCTTATGCTTTATCTTTATGATTTATGGCTTTCCAGACTTTCTCCTCTATCTAATTACTGATGCCTCAGTCTGAGTGAGAGTTAAATCTGAAGGTTTAGTCCTTTACAAGAAAAACTTTGCCCTCTGAAGCATTTCTTTGTCTTTCACTGGCATAGCCACATAGATCTTCCAATAACATTCCATAAACTCCCTATTTATGTCTAGTTTGTTGGTAATTTGTTTATTTGTAATAAGTGATTCTCTAAGAATAATCAATTGTAAGAGTCATCTCCAGCTGTCTGTGTGACTTCTATTTTTTTCCTCATTAAAATTCTGCTCATGTGCTATCCTTATCTTGTTCATTAGAGCTATAATCTGTGTATCCAAAAGTCTTAAGTACATGGCATTAGCGTATGTACACATCCTTTGAATTTCTAATATCAGCAAATCCTAATAAACTCTATTCAGCATAGACTGCATGGGATTTTGTTCTTTATAAATATCTGTTCCTTTTCTTATCTCCTCTAATATGTGACCTGTCCAAATTAAGGCATCCATATATTGGAGTTTAATACAGTGTACCTCTTCTTCTCAGCTAAACTTATTGCTCACAACCTTCTATGAGTGCTGCTGAAACAATAACTGCCCTGATATTAACCACTAGTTTGGCTTATCAGCACTTCTAGAGCCTGGAGTTATAAAGATGAACATGTCCTTTTCCAGATGTATTGACCTCCATATGTCTATAATATATGTGCCTTCCATTGCCCATAAAATTAGCTTTTCAGATTAAAATGCTTATCTGTATTCAGAAATGTTCTGTCTTTAATTATCTAAAGTGACATTAAAGTAATCAGCAGTAATTTGTGGTACAGTATAATTAATTTGATCAAACTACTATAGAAATGAGCATGGCATCCTGGGCTGTTATGACTGCATTCATATATACACACAGCTGGATCATAGATGTCTCATACAGTATGAACATCTTACTTGACAAGTACTTCCTGGAGAACTCTTTGGATTCTGCTGTGAGTTATTGCTGTGTCTGCTAACACTGGACTCTTGATATAAGAACTCTTTGCAGACGCTGATACAGATGTAAACTTACCCAGACCCACATCTGGATCTTTAGTTGCCCGTCACCTTCTAATTACTTTTTTTCTACCTCTTCATCTTTGGCTTTATTAAACTGTCTGAAGTTGTAAAAGCCTAACTACCAGCAGCTTACTATTAATTTTGCTAGGTACATGAGGTATGATGAGATGTTTATATCAAAGGAGTACACCTAAGCTAACTCCATTTTCCTCTTGATTGGCCCCAGAGTAGAAGTCCTGATATAGATGTATTTTGTACCATGCTAGCAAGAAGATTCTCCCATATATTGCCTCTTTTAAGACTTTCTCCCTGTCCTTGTCATGTAAACTCTAGAAAATGATTTACCCTTGTGATTTGCTGTTTTGGGTAAGTGGATTAAGGGGCCTATGGGCATATGCTCCAAAAATTCGCACAGCTTATCCACCGTCACACATGCTAGCAATCCTCCAAGCTGAAAGTTACACCATCACTGCCTGTCTTGTAATTCTTTTAACTTTTTCTGCATGCATGCCATCTCTCTATTATGCCACCAAAATTGCATGGAGTTCTCCTGTAACTTTGATGCCTAAATAGGATCATAGAATCATAAGAGGTTACTAGGCTAGTGGCTCCAGGGTCCATACATGCCTAGCCAAGTTCAACCCATGTTCCCAAGGGTGTCTGGTTCAAACAGACACTAAAATCAGCACCTATTGTCCCTGTACAAGAGGGACACAGGTAGAACCCCTGGGAAGAATTTCCAGTTACCCATCCAATTGTCCAAATTACACTTAAAAAGGGCCAATGAGGGGCTTTGTTTACCATGAATAAGAAGCGTGTTCCAAAGGTGGGGCAACCTCTGTGAGACAAATCTGTCTCTTCAGCAAGTTCTGTTGATGTCACATACCAGGTTAAGGTCCTTTCAGCAAGTGATCTGTGTGCCATTTGACTTGCGAATGTGCAGCATTTCCATTAAAACTGGGTTAAAGATTGCTCTATATGCAAGGCACAGGTTGCCTCTGAGCAGTCTGTATGACACAGTAAAGTGACAGTGATTTCAGTCTGTCCGCATTAGACAGATCTTGAAAATCCTGAATTTTCTTTGTAAGGAACCTTTGTGGTCTCTCCAGTTGCTGCAGGTATTTGGAAAGTAACATACCAAAGGGAGCATTGTACTCTATTATTGGCCTGATAAGGAAGATTATAGGGGGTTATAGCTTCTTTTTTTCTGAAGACAATGCCATTAATTGTGAGATGAGCAAGATAAAATGCCCTTCTTACCACTGTGGAGATATGGTGATCGAAGTTAAGGCTGCTATCGACCTGTGTGCCCAGATCTGTCACCAATGACTGTGTGCTTAGGGTATTGCTATTGATATGGTAGTTTGCAGGAACATTACCCTTACCAAAGAGGATGATAATACATTTTTTCACATTACGTTTAAGACCATGATTTTGGCACCAGTCATTAGTCTGCGCAAGACCTTCTTGCAGGATGTTGACATTGCCAGGGGTTTCAATGATCGCTCCCAGTTTGCAGTCATCAGCAAACTTTGTCAGTGAAAGTCCTTTAGTTTTAGTCTGCTCTTCCGAGAAGTAGATTCTGAACACCACTGGTTATGGGTCTGCTGGAGGAGGTAGAGTGCCCTATTTGGACTGTATAAGTTCTATCAGTGAGCCAGTTTGTAACCCACCTGACAATATATGGGTTCACACCCAGCTGTGTGAGCCTATCTATGATGCCTGAGTGGGGGATTGTGTCAAAGGCCTTGGCTAAGTCTAGGTAGGCCATATGCACAGAATTGACCTCGTCTAGGACTTTGTTCATTGTCTCGAAGAAGTCCACCAAATTTAACAGGCATGATCTTCATTTGACAAAGCCAAATTGGGTGGAGTTGAGTGTTTGGAGATTTCTTATATCTTTGTAAATAAGAGATTTCCTATATCTTTGTAAATAAGAGATTTCCTATATCTTTGTTAATAAAGTCCATGATGATTCGTTCCATGGCCTTGCAGATATGGCTGGTCAAGCTAATGGGTCTATAGTTCCCAGGTTCTGTGGAGGCACCCCCTTTATGAAAAGAGATGGTAGTAGCTGTTTTCCATTTCGCTGGGACAAAGCAAGTGCTTAGGCTGTGACTGAAAACCGTGGCCAAAGATGATGTTAATTCCAGTTTTAACACATGTAGAATACAGCCTGGGATGTTATCTGGTCCCATAAAGGCTGTTTTCAGACTTGGAGAGGGCATTTAAGACCTGCTCCTTGGAGATACTAGGTGGGGGACAGGTGTTAGGGATGCTTTGGGTATATGTGGCGGGGACAGGGGAGTGACATTTTCAAATAACCTGTCAGCCAGCAGGTTTGCTATATCTACAGGTTCTGTATATGTAGTATCATTAACTACGACTTCAGTGCAAATCTGGGTCTTACCTTTGAGGTTATGGAGGCAACTAAAGAATTCCTTATGGTTATCCTTAGTTGGGGAAGCTAATTTGGATTTGTAGTTAGCTTTGGATGACTTAATTAGAAGTCTTATTTGCTTGTTTCAGTTGAGGAGGGAATGTTTTCAGTTTTAAGACCATTCCTTCCTACTCTTATACAGCAATTTCTTTCTTCTGTCATATAGCCTATTAATGGCAGTTGTCCATCAGGTAGGTTTGTTTTTCCTCGAAGATCTTGCTTTGGTTCTATCGGGTACAATTATACAGGTACTCGTATAAAGCATTGGTATATAACTCAGCATAATTGTCTGTTCCGTCAGTGGGGGGAGGGGCTATGAAGCTATTTATGCTGTCACTTAAGAGGTTGCAGTTGGCCTTGGAGAAGTTTTTTGGTTAAGCTGTTGCTAAGGGGGGGCATCTTGTGTTATAGTTACTTCTAGCGAGACTGATTTGTGGTCAAATCTCACCAGGGATGGCCACACACTGGAGGTGGTGCAGCAGTCTTCCATGTTGGTGAGCACCAGGTAGACAATGTTTGAACCCCCTGTGGGTGTGTCAACCAGCTGGTACAGGGCACTGGAGTTAACAAAGTCCAGGAACCTTTGAGCAAGTGAGGTAGAACATGTATAATTTATTCAGTCAATGGATGGGTAATTAAAGTCACCCCAAACCAGGGTGTTTGGTTGTATCTTGATTGACTCAAGTAGATTCCAAGTAGGCTGAGTGCATGTCCTGGTTCATGGAGGTGGTCTTATAGGTAGCAATGAGATGAAGAGGATCTTACCTACAGTCAATTACACCTGAAGTAATTTAAGGGAATTGTGCTGTTTAATAAAGCTAGAGGTGTATTTATCTTTAATGAATATTGATACATCTCCTTTATTCTCATGCCTTCAGTTTATGGTCTGAACATGTGGAACAAAATGTAATGTGGTATAGCTGTGGTGCTCTCTGGAGCCTAAAAACAGGTCTCAGTGACTGAACAAAGGTTAGCATCTTCCAAGGTGAGGACTGCTTCCAGTGAGTGCAGTTTCTGGTTTCGACTCCTAGCATTTAGCAACATAACCTTGAGGTTGTTTTTAGAGGGTATTTTTACTTTGGGAATTTTAATCTTGCGACATTGCCTAAAATGGCTCTATGGGGGTGGCAAGAGCCTTAGCTAGTAACCAAAATCCCAGTGGTGACAGATGAAGACCATCTCTGGCAAAGCATCGAGGTCTGTCAACCATGTCATCCCAGGCTGACAGATAATGGATCCCCTTTGAATGACACCAGAAACTAAGCCAATTGTTGAAGTCAATCATTTTTTTGTTTGCATTGAGGTATCATTCTAGGCAAAGGTAAAATGCTGCTCAAGGCTAAGGACATACCTGCCTGAGACACATAATCAGAGATCCCAGTCATGTCTCTCTTCATATAGTCCAGTGAGTTACATTTCAAGTCATTCACACCAACATGGACTATGACATAGTCATAAAAGTGCCTGTTGTTGAGAGACTTGAGTGTGTGTGTGTGATGTGGTGGATTCTGGCACCTGACAGACAGCTGGCTGTGACTTTTCATTATCCAACTTGGTGAGAGGAACATCTGTGTGTCTCAAAATTGAGTTGCCTATGACTAAGATGCTTGTTTTTGTGTTATGCCTTAGGGACTTGACTGGTGAGACACTGGTGTGCAATATATCATATGTACTATGTTCTGTAGAGGATGTATTATGTGAACCATGCTTGTGGTTGTGTTTGGGAGGTCTCCCGTGTTTAGGTAAGCTTCTAGTAAGGACCTCAGCATATGTAGATTTATGTGATATTGGTTTGGTAGGTGGAGAAGGTGAGGTGTGCATGCTGACAACCTGCTTAGTGTTAGATGAACTGACTGGTGAGTGAGAGAGCCTGAATTCTAGGTTCTTCATATAGATGCATCTATCACATAATGAATTTGTGTCGACTAGAAGAAGTGGGTCGTCAGTGTACTTGAGTCAATTGCTACATTGCCTCAGGATGCCCATGTCAATGAGGGTGGCTGGAGAAACTGTGAGAAATTGTTCATCCATAATGCTAGGTAAGTTGATGTGGTTAGAAAACACAATGGGGACAGGAAGGACCAGTTAAATTAGAGGATAGATAGGAGAAGTGGACAAAAAGTACGAAGGGCTAGTGGGTAGGAATTGTATTGACACCTCAGGAGCTTCACTTAATGTATCACCTGCCAGTGAGGGACAATCATGAGAACGCACTGATAGAGCATCAGCAGAGTACTAAGGGAAAGTTTGCAGGTAAAAGTGTTTGCATTTATAACCACCAACAGTGCCCATCGCTACTCAGTAGTGCACAGTGCACAATGCAGAAACAAGTGCAAACCTGTGCAAACACGATGCTTATGTAGCAAACAAGAGCAAACTGATTTAAACAAATTAACCAATAAAAAGCTCAAAAATGAGCCCTGTTCCAGCAACCTTTAATCAGATGAGTTCTAACTGCACAGTCTTGCCAATAGGGCACAGGGAACCTTATCCCACAAAAGTTGGCCTGGTTTAATGCTCAAGTTATACAAACAGATCTAGATTCAGCAGGTATGAATCTAGTCTATGCTACAGCAAACAAAGTGCAACAATTTCAGAAAAAAATGTTCAAATAAGTAGGAACAATAAACCTTCAACCAGCAACTTCCAGCTCAGAAGGGCAGATGCTACCCTCTCCTCTCAAAAGAGTGTAGACCACAAACCTTTTTTAATGTAAAATAACTGGCCTGAAGCCCACGTGCTAAAACCAGAACTAAGAGACTTTTAAAATAGCACGCACACTAAGCCTTCAACCAGCAATTTCCAACTTAGAAGGATGTAAGCTACCTGTCCTGTCACAAGAGTGTAGACCACATACCTTCTTAATGTAAAACAAATGGCCTGAAGCCCAAGTGCTTACCAAAACACAAAGACTTATAACAGTTACAATTTAATCAAGCTACTAACAAGCAGTAATAAATGCAGCAGTATAAATGCAACTGAACACTATTAAGAACAAATAGCAAAAGCAAAATAAAGTAATAAAGGAGGAAGAAGCACAAATACAGTAAAAGCAGCTGAATAAAGTGCATTTTTTAAATTGAAGTGGGAAGGGAGGAAACAGAAGATAATTAAAGGTTAAGAAACTAAGTGGGATAGACCTTTCCAAATGATCTGTCTGTACTCAGTAGAATGAGCTGATGAGATGGAACTGGGAGGGGTGTCCAAAATCAGATTTATAGTAGAGGCAGGCAACTCAAAAGCTGCCATGTTTAAGAATACAATAACAGTTTAACAGATGGGTGGGAAAAAGAAAATACAGACAGAGATCAGCAATATTCAGGCAGAATACACCAAGCAAGCCAAACAAGAACTCCAGCTAAATAGAGATATTTCCAGCTAAATGAGGAATGCTCCTCCCACTAATTAGCTGATGTTATTCACTATTTGCAAAGGGATTCTTTGCTAACTTTTCTAACAGACCCTAGCCAAGACCTCTTAAAACTCCAACAGAACAGAAAACTTAGAACAAATGTAATACAAGAATAAGATACAAAACAGAAGTAACCAAACCTTAAATGAAAAACTTCAATTTGAAATAAAATGCAGACAGAGATCAGAAATATTCCGGGAGAGTACAGCAAGCAAACCAAACAAGCACTCTAGCTATGATGCTATGATCAAGTTAAACTTTTGCCAGAGCACCACGGATAAGCTGCTTATGCTTCCATAGATAGCTGCACCCCAGCCATACTGCAGAATAAAGTGTTGGGGCTTAGATATTTGAGGCAGTATGGGAAAAGGTATGATTAGTGTTTGACACTGACTATTGGTGGAAAAACATGCAAATATAAGACTCTATATGTCTGGGCTGGAGGTAGGTTGCAGTGAATGGGAGAGACTAATCATCCTTGGTATTTTTTAAACTGCAGATTTAGGGCGCACAGCCAATTTGGTGCGTTTTAGTGAGTTGACCACTGTCACTGGGGATGAAGGGGTATGTGCAGTGGCATATGAGTAAAGGAACGCAAAAAAGATTGCATAGAAAAACTTTATGGAAATGAGATTGAAACCTGTGTCAGTAGATACCTCTGTAATACTAAAAACCTTCAATGTATCAGAAGTAACATTCTCATATTGGCTCATACTGTAGTGCTATTTTATGCTCTTATGACTTTCAGGTATATAGTGGAGCCCTCAAGAGTTATTTCCACAACTCTCAATCTTTTTGTTCAAACAAGCAGGGATAAAGCTCAGAAGCACACATATTTTCTAACAATATTAACTTACAAAGCAGGTAGATTAAAGAAAAAAGTGTATATGAAACATTCACAAACAATAAAGCAATTGTAATTGCAATTGCTAGTTCTGTTTATTGATTTTAATCCTCACTACTTTGCCACAAAATCATACATTTTATGATGGAAAAGAGTAGCATTTTGAGACAAAATTGAGATGCTCCAAAAATATCAGGGACATTTGAGAGCTATAATGATCTGCAAGCCCAGGGACATACCTTGGAAACATGCAAGGTTTAACTAGGACCCCCTCACCTGAGCAATTTCTAGAGATTAGTTCCTTGTGGAATCACCTATTACTAATTCTGCTCTAGTGAACAGGAAGCTCAGTGGCTTTTTTACTATTCTTTGAGTAGAGACTGGATGAATAACCAACTCACCAAGCACCAAAACTGAGAGAAGCTGAATTGTCCAATAACTCTTTTCCATAGGAAATCACTGGTCATGTTGTTTCTAAGTGTGCACTGATAGTAATTCATTTTTTGAAGGAGATATCTCACTTCTTCATATTTGTGCAATCATAAAGTTGGTATATACATGCCTGGCATTGGGGATGTCTCATGAAAAATGCTTACATTTAATTTTTCATCAGGCATACTTCCTCGCCAGCTCTGCTGAGAGAGCTGGTTTCTTAGCAAGTATTAACTTTGTGAGTCATAGTTGAACCAGATAAAGAGATGTAACAATTATAGTGGACAGAGTACTACATACCAACTTTGATTATGTATTCAAATACTTCTGCAATTAACAGCAACAGAGAAAATTATCCAAAACTGTGACACTTTAAACTGTAATATAACGTTAGATCCACAACATATATGTATATCGACCACATAAAATGTCAATGTATCAAAGTGAGACTCAAAACAGGCAAAACTAATCGTGTTAACTTATAGATATACATTTCTAAAAAACAGGAACCAAACAAATACTCCAGAGCAAATCTTTTTTATTAATAAATACTTTTCAATTTATTAAAAATCAGTATATTTGGACAAAAGTATAATACAAGTTGTCCATAAGCTAGAATACCATAGAATTACCAGGAAGAGCAGAGCACCATGTACACTGACTGGATAACTGATTAATTCCTATCCAGATGTAGATGCCTAAAGGGCTTTGGGATATAGAGCACAACCATTTATTGGCTAGTTCCTGTAACAGATTTGTATTTATTCTTCAAACTTTAACTTCTTGTTTAGAAAAAGACCCAAACTTTTATTGAGACATTCAGCTTTTTGATGAAATCATTTTTAGGACTAAATCATAAAAGGAATATCAGTGCCCATGGGGGATTTCAAGGTCTAAATAGAACACACTTTGTTTTCTGTGTGTTTTAATAGGAATAAGAATTGTTCTGTCAGCTCTAAACAGTAATAAAATTACTCTGAAGTCCTTTGTTGATGAGAGCAGTTGAGGGTGCAGAGAATAAAAATAAAAATTATCTGCATATTGAAAGCACTGAGCAGCACAACTGTGATTTTACTATATTGTCATTTATAATACTGTATAGTAAGATGCCAAATACAGATTCCTGGAGAATGCCAAAAAGCACAGGCATGGCTTATAAGGATATTCAGACGTGACTGGGTGCTCCGTCTCAGCTAGCTGTCAAATATTTGACAGTGTTTTATTACATGCTAAACTGAATTTGTCCATGCAATGAACATAAGCTTATTTCAAACATTACTGGCAACAGTATTGCATTCTGTACAGTATAGTAGACATACTCAGTTTTGTGGAACAGGAATTATACAGCAGGAGAGGAAGCCTGGGTAACACAAAGTATGTTAAATGTATTTTTCACAGTAAAACTTTTAGACAGATGAGTTATCAAAATGGTGAGTTAAATTGTTGGCTGTGCTGGTCAGTTTTATCTCTGACAATGTACGTCTCACAGCTGGCTATCTTTTGTTCGTGGACCTGAAACAGTAGTAGCTTTCTGTGGCTGCTAACAAGGTATAAAACCTGTGCATAGGAATCAGTCCACTGGGAGAGGGGCTGGAACTTATTAGGTACAAAGAGTAAGTGAGCATTGAAACTACAGCAAGGATTCACAGAGTGGATACTACTTTAGGACTAACATCTACAAAGATGGAGAAATGGCTGAAGAGCTGTGTGGGGGATATTTTTTTCTATTTTTTTGACCAGATAAGTACACTTGACACTATTGTCCCTTTTCACAGGGGTCTCAGGAGTGGTGCATGGTTAACTGACATGCTCAGTCACACAGTAAGCAAATGAATGTGGATGGAAACCTTTGATCTGCTGCATGAACTACTGGACAGAATCAGAACTATTTCTAATAATACTACTTCCTAAAAGTGATGCAATATCTATTGTGAACAGTTTCCCTTGTGGTGCAAATTATTAATTTAGAGTAAGCAGATTCAAGGACATATCTTGGAATTCCACACCTTAGTAGAACATTTAAATAAAACAATCAAAAATGTAATCCTGCATTGTGTGTCTGTTGTTTACTTTCAGATAACCTAAATACTGCAATTAATACAATTTCACGGTGCTGATACTATAATGAACCTGCAGCATTAGAGGTACACAGACATGCATGAAATGAGAAGAAAATGGTTTGCTGCATTTAACTGGAGTGAGCTCTGAAAGAGCTTGGTGCATGCCGTAAGATGGAAGAAATGGATTCAAGTCCCATAACCACTGCTTTCATATTGTTAGGCACTGAATAACTCAAATACACTCCCACACTGCTTCTAATTTGTCTTTGAAAAAATACACTGGCAGATAAAAATGAGTTTTTCAGTTAATAATAGTCAAACTCAGAAATGAAAATAACATCTGTTATCTGAGAGCTGATAGATAATTTGGAACCATTCATAAAGGTGGATTGTCATCATAGTACTAACAATTTCAAAGCACAGTCATTTGCAATTAAATGTAAAAACTACTCTTATTTCAACATAGTTGAGAAATAACATTTCATACCTTTCTTGTATTGTAATGACATCAAAAATGACATTTGTTTCTAACTGATGAGCACTTTTCAGAAACAGAACCGAAAAAAATGGATAGTCTAGCACAAAGCATATAATCTTCAATAATTTTGTACCATGCTTGGAAAGAAGAAAATACATCTTTTGATTTGTTTGCAGGTTTAGATACTTATAGTTATATTACACAGCCATTCTTTCTGCACGATGGTTTAAAATTATAGGAGACAGACTGATTTCAAATAGTTATGAACATGGCAGTTATTAGGGATTATATACAAAAAGAATGAAATTCCTGAATCTCTGCTTAAAGTAAGTACAATATATTTTTTATGCTAGTATATTATGTTTGCTTGCTTAGTAGCACATATACCTGGCCATTTCATAATTTTGCTCATATAGCCTTAGCATTGCCTTGTTATTTAAATTAATTAGAGCTTGGGAGAGCTTTTTAATGCTCATTATGCACACTTCTGTTGTTGCCAATTTTGCAGTTTCCTAGAGCAGCCCTAGAAACTGCCTTGTTTATTATAATTACAAAATCATGTATATTTGAATAAAATACATCACACACACACACACACACACACACACACACACACACACACACACACACAATAAAAGTTTGTTTTCTTCCTGCATGCATACCTTCTCTTTCTTGAAATCTGATTGCTATGTCCTTTCCTACTCCAGTTTCAGGGTACCTTTCCAATTTGTACCTCTTAGCAATCACTTTCTCTACAACTGTCATTAATATAAATAACATAGATTCTGTGGGAAAGTCAGGTATATTGCTGGACTCATTTTCAACAATATCAAGGTCATAGTTAACAATATCTTTAGAGACAATGTGGTTCCATGGTGTTCTCCTTAACACTCTGGACTCCAGAGATCTGAGCTCAAAGTTGAGTGGAACCTGATTCTTTCTAAATTTTTTTTTTTTGCTGCATTTTATCAGTGGTGCATCAGGTAGCACAATAACCTTTGGTGCAGAAGGCTGTCAGTTCTCTTTTCACCACAGGGAAATGGATTCCTGACACTGTAGTGCACTATAAGAGGAAATATTGCACTCCTGATGTTAAACCAATGCCTCAGGAAGATGTAAAAGATCCTATGTCCCTATTCAAAAAGACTAGGAGTCCTTTAATTAGCATAACATAAACAAAACATTATTTACATATTTACAAAATATACATATTTACAGGTTTATAGCTACACATCCTATATGCCATCAGCATTATTATTCTTCCATAATTGACCTCCATTCCTTCTTCCCCAACCATAATCTAATTTTTCACAATATATCAGCTAATACCCATTTCCCATTAAACAAAATTTCATTCAGTCTTTTATTCCAAATAACCCATATTACATAAAATAAATTCTTATATATCCTTCTCACATATTTTTCTTATTGTTTTTATAATATCTATATATAATCATGTTCATAAATATTCTCAAAAACATTTTCTTCACAAAACTTTTTTTTCAGAGTTTAACCACTCATTTACATTTCAAAAAAGCATGTTCTGTTGTCATTTTCTCCCCAGAAAATAAACACACTATTTTAGCATTCTTTTTATATGGCATATTCCCCATTACCAATAACTTATTTATTACCAACCTTCACAGGAAATTCTGACACACTGCAATTTAGTACAGCAGTTTTTCCTTACCTTAATGACTTTTATCACTTCTTCTGGCAAAATTTCCCATGGATTTATATAATAAAGTTTCATCACATTATTATAACACACCTTTCTATTCTTTTTCATATCATCAATTTTCCATTTTAGTATGTTTTCTTGATTTTTATTTCATTTATATAATCTTTATCTATTTTTTTTATTCTCCTCAACTCTCACTTTTTACTTATATTTAAACATTGTCACTATTAATTTCTCAGTCTCATTTACACACTTTACTACTTTAGAAATGTTTAAAGATGCAGCATAAACAACTGGATTATTGACCTCAATCTCCCTTCATTTTCACATGTATACGTTTCTCTTTTTCTAGGTTTAATCCTGACCCCCATACGAAATAAAACACTAATTGTACAATATCATTTTCATAATTTTTGTGATCATATGAACATTTAACTATTTAGCTATTTTCCCATTAAAAAGAATTTACCAGATGAACTTTTTCTTGAATGCTAATCTATAAAGTCCTCAACATAAGACACATTTCTTTCATTTAATTTATCAAACTCTCCCATTGCATTATAACTATATAATTTTCTCCAAATGTTATGCTGAACAAAGATATTTCATTCACTGAAACATTTACACCCTCCAATTTTCATAGTATCACCCAAACTCTTACTTGTATCTTTAATCAAGTCGTTTCCTTTAAAAATCTAGTCAGACAAACCAACACTTCCCTCATCCACATTTTATTCTTGGCAACCTCAGCTATATCGTCTGTATATGTCAAAACTATTGGAATAGCCATTTAATTTTGCATTACATATCTAACATCTTTCATTTTATAAGCTACTTCAATCACTGTCACATTCATTACTAATGGAAACAATATTTCTGTCATGGGACATCATTGCCTTATACCACAATTCATACATCTTTCTTTACTCAGCCAACCATTCCTTAATACTCTCACTCTGTTATTTTGATATGATGACATACGTACTTTCTTAATTCTAATACCTATTTCATACTTTTCCATTACATCCCACAAAGCATCATGTCCTATTGTATCAACTATCGTATTAATATCACCTAACATAAGTTTCACATCTTCCGTTTTACTGATATCATCCACAGTTTCACAAACCACCAATAATAATTCCTGTTATTCCTTCCTTTTATACAATATATACTTTCTTCCATAATGTCTTTATCCTTCCTTCCATTCTCTTCTGTATTATTCTGATAATTTTATAATCTGCGGTATTTAATGTGATAGGTCTCTAATTTTTTATTTCATTCTTTTCCTCTTTCGTCCATATACATTTTAATGTCCTACTACATAACTTTTCGTAAACCAGCCCTTTTTTAGCCATTCATTCCAAATGCTTACAAAATATACCCTTTGCCATTCCTTTAATTTATTGTACATCTCATACCCTATACCATTGCACCCGATACCGAATCAACATTTAACATCTAAGTACTTCATCCAATTCACTAATGGTAATTTCTTTTTTCAAATTCTTCCTCAACTTGTTCTTGCTTTTTTTTACTTTCTATTCTCTCTCTTACCTTCTTTTTATTGTTATGCTTATTTTCTACATGCTGTACTGCAATACTAATAATTTGTTCTTGTATTCTTTTTATCTGTCCTTTTATATTTTTTCATTTCCTTCATTATATTAATATCTTCTTTTACAATTTTACTGATGCATGCAGACATCTCCTCTTTTCTTCCTTGTAAGTAATATCTCTGCTTAAACATTAATGGCTTAATTTTTTCTTGATTTATTTTATATTTCTTTTTCTATATCATAATACCCTCTTGTATTCATCTCTAAATTCTTCAATACATTTCTATACACCTTTCCATATTTCAGTTCCTCTTCCATTCTTCCATTATCCTACCATTGAAAAAAATAACACTTTTTATATTTCTTTTTAAACTCAGATCGCCATTCTGACCAATTTTTATAAACATCCTTTATGGTTATATGACTCCTCCATGTCTGAAAAGTTTTCCACTCTCTAAATTCATCCTGTAATTTATTCTATTTCCCTTCCTATTTTGATATGCATCATATCTTTCATTACCTCCAGCCATACTGGTAAATGATCAAAAAACTTCTCTCTAATGTATCACAATCTGCTGCACCCAGACCTTCTGATAGTACAAAAAAATCAATTTCCACTGCAATTGCCCCTCTTCTATAAATCCATTTATTTTTATTCCACACAGCAGACTTACTGCATTTATCACTTCTTGTATTTTTAACATCTTTACCTTTTTTATATTTCCCATTAAATCACAAAGTCACCTACTATAATAATTTTCATGTTAACCATCACATAATCCAACATTTGATACATATTTTAAATTGTCATTTGCTTATTTTTTTATTCCTTCCCCAATTGAATATTTTTCTGAGTTTATGTTCAACTATTTCCTAATCCTCAGAATCATATTTTCGTTATTTTCATTAACTGAAAAACAACTAAAATTACTCCTTATCTTTCTTTTTTATTTTTGGTGATGTATTTTTATAGGTTGTTTTCCTCACCCTTCCTCTAGCATCTATCAGATGTATTTTCCAGAACATCCTTTATACCTCCTTCACAAACATCTGACTTATCACTTTCAGATTCTTCCTCATTTTTAACACTTTCAGTCCAGTTAACTTTATTCTCTTGAAATATAACATTTTTATCTAAGTAATCTTTTATTACTTCATCCTCCATTTTCATTAACACCTTTCCCCTACTTCCTCATTGCTTTCAGGCATTACAATATTTTCTTCATCATCCTGCTCAACATTATATTGCCTATTCTTTTTACACTCAAACTAAAAATGCACTTCACTTTTATATATTCTAATTCCTTTTTATACATACTTATTACATCTTATTTTTCTACACTAATTTATCAGATGATTGAACCCCCCCCCAAAAAAAAAAAAAACAGAAAAAAAAACCATATAACACTTGGTAAATGATTTATTTCATCTTTTTCATTTTGTTTAAATAGTGTCCACTTCCCATCCTTCCCATTCCAAATATCCCTCTAATCTTTAACTTTCACAATATCAGAAACTGAATAACACATAGGTTCATAGGTTCATACTAGGCTATCTGCCCAAGGGCATTTATAAGCCTAGCCAGAGTTTTGTGGCTTTCGCCACCCCTTTAGTTTGGAGAATACTATGCCCATTATTTTGCTGTGCCTCTGTCAAGCAGTGACACTGAGATAATCCCTGGGGTATATCTGCGATCTCCCATCCATTGGTCAAGATTTCTCTTGAACAAAGCCAGCGAGGTGCTCTGCCTCACATGTACCGGGATTTTGTTCCACAGCATAGGGAGTCTCTGGGTGATGAATCTGTCCCTCCATAATGTCCTATTAATAACCGTGTCAAGGTTTAAGTCTCCCGCCCTTGTAGTTCTGAGGGATCTAGATTTTTTGAGGTGAAGCATGTTCATCAATTCTGGGTTGGACATGGCCTTGTATGTCAGGCACAGGTCACCTCTGAGCAGACGGTAGGCGACTGAGTAGAGCTGAAGTTCCTTCAGTCGGGCAGCATAGGACATATTTTTGAGACCCTTTATCCTTTTGGTGAGGATTATCTTTAACATCTCTTAACTCAATTTCATCAGTGTAAAACTGAACAAACACTTTCTTTAATCGAGTTCCTTGACCAAAAAATATAAACTCATTCCACAGGAAACAGTGGTTTTTCAAATTTAAATAAAATATTTCCATTAAGTCTTCAGTCACTAATGTTAAGTTACAAAATGTCTGTTTTCATAAGTGAATCAATGATCTAATGTCTTTTGCTTCAGAACCCAAAGGTAACAGTAAATTATCCCATACAAAATATATGTTTATTATTTCTTCTTTCTTTTCAAAACAACTAACCTTTTTTCCCTGTTTAATAAAGTTTATAACACATTTTGCTCCTCTAACTGTATCAGCATATGATTTTCCAGATTACATCCCACCTGTAACGTTATGTCCATCCCATCTATGACTTATTTCCTTTCTGCACCACTCACTGCCCATTCCAAAAACATTTCCTACCATATCCAACTCCAAAATTTCAGATTCTTCTCCAGTTACATCTTTGTTCAATAAACCAACCATTTTTTAATTAGGCAAACCTCCAGAAGCAATTTCACTTACAGCAATTTCTTCAAAATCCTGAGGTTTAAAGTCAGCTAGACACTACCGATTTGTACTATCCACTGACTTTTCGACAGATTTCTATCTGACTGACAGAACCACACAGCTATCACCAAAATAACAACTCTCTTCTCCTTCTATTACTGCACAGATTCTCCTAGCTGCCTGTGCTCCACAAACAGAAACAGGAAGTACAATGACAAAAACAGTCCACTTCACAACAAAAAGAGTAGGTGAAGTTCCCTATGGCCTTGGGTAAATTGTTTCTAGTACAATAAATACCACATCAACTCTTCCCCTGAGAAGGGACTTCTAGCCTAGTTGGACTAACCTGGTCAACAAAGGATAAAAAAAGATAGTTTCAGGAATTTCAATATCCCTTTTTTTAAAATATCGAATTCCTCCGCAATCCCAGAATACATTTTCCATAGGCCCGTTTCCTGTCTGACATCTCTGACAACTTTCATTCACTACAGGAAACATGCTGTAATCTAGAAAAAAATATAGACATATTTATGGAGAAAGTTCCATTCAAAGATTTGATTTCTTACAGTTTGCCACATATTTAATATGTATACATATGGATTCCCACTTTATCAAAAGTAAATCTCATTCTTATTTCCTTTTTAATTTATCTAACATTTTTCTGTCCAACTGATTAACTTCCTTTATAGGCAGAGCTTATCAGTTTCATATGTTCCCTGACTTACCTTATACTAAATATTCCACTAAGTCAAGTTTAGTTGAAGAATCCAATGGATATAACTTGAGGTTGCTGACAGCCTCCAACAATTCCTCCGATTCCAACTTAAGACCATTCCTCCAAGCCATACTCTCTTTTTATGAACTTTCACAGTACTCATTTATCTCTCTTCTTAACTGCTTCAAAAACATAATTAGAATAGTGTTTCACAGCTAGTTCCAAAAAAGACCTTTCCTTTCTTGTTCAGAGTTAGACAGGCTGCTAGGAAGTGCATAATTCTCACAAGGGTCAACATTTTTATTTCTTATTAACTGATTTAATATAATAAGTATTTGCAGGTTCCCTATTAGAACCGCGAAGATACACTTACGCAAATATGGAAACGTCGACATGTATTCAGTGAACCACGAAAACACCAATCATCCTGAAGTGCGAAATTCGAAATGTCGAATTGTCATAGTTGGCCCGTCTGTGGTATAGCTACTTAAGGTGAGTATGCGATCATTACAGACCTTAGGGTTAGGGTGTGGGATAAGGTAAGTGCATAGATAGTAATGTATGCAAGGTTTAGTGCAGGATTAGAAGTAGGGTTTTGTTAAGTGAATGTGTGTGGATTATTTATTTTGTTTGGGTATAGCTTCTTAAGGTAAGTGTGCAATATTTACGGACCTTAAGGTTAGGGTGCGGGTTAAGGTAAGTGCATACATGGTAGTATATGCAAGCTTTACTTTAGGGTTAGAAGTATGGTTTTGTTTAATGTATGCATGTGGTTTATTTATTTTGTTTGGATAGGTAGTATGTAGCAGGCGGAGGGGTTGGCCATCTATGATGATTCAAGATTTTGAATTTCGCAGTTTAGGACGTTCAGTGTTTTCGTGGTTCATGCAATATGTGTCGCTGTTTTCGTATTTGCTGAAAAGGACTTTCGTGCTTATAATATAGACCCGTATTTGCATGCAATAGTATAGAGACAGCTATCGACTAGCTACTATGATCCACCTATTTTATGAAACACTGTTCAGTTGCACCTTATATAAGCTGATAAGTAGCTTCCATTTTGTATTGTAATCCACCATTTGCAAGTGTATAAAGAAAAGTTCAAACCTCTGCCTCAAGGTATGTATAAGGGTCTAGAGGCACCAACTCCAAATTCTTTTGTCAACAGTAGCCAAGAACATGAAATCCTTGTTTTTTTTTCTCTTCCATTACAAGGTCTATGACTATATTCTTAATGGCCTTAATACACATCTGCGGGTACCAATCTGGTAATGTTTGGAATTCATACTAGGAAGATGAGCCCACACCAAAATAAACAAGACCAGCTCTAAGGAAAATGAAGCCAGAGTAAGAAGCTGGCTCAGATGAGGTCAAGGGAGGTGTGATCAAGATATTCTATGAGTTAGGGTAGAAAGGTCTCATGAGGGTACTCATAACTGCATGAAGAGAAAGGCATATCCCAGATAATGGAGGATAAGCTTTCTAGGACTGATTGTATGTCAGAAGATGTGCACCATCTGTGACTGTTAAAGATGATAAGAGAATGGCATATTAAAGAGACAGGTAGCAACAGCTGGCACAACATCCCGAATGAATGTAGAAAATGGAAAGAAAAGCTGTTGTTAATGATGATAATGATGATGATGTCAACAGAACACAAATTGGCCATATATGTAGATGACTTGTTCATATTCCACTAAAACATAGGCATGATTTGGATACATTATTTGAGGCTTTGTTAGTTTCAGAAGAATGTTAAGATGCAAAGTGAATGTAGGTAAAAGAAGGTCTGTATGGAAAATGAAATCCCTTTTACCTAAATTAAGTCATTGTGTGGACAACAAATAATCTGTGGTCTCTCACCTTGCCAAATCACTCCTGATTTCCAAATCCTGCTAAGGATCTCTTATTACAGGAAGTCTCCAAACTAATCTTATGCTTGCAACTTATGCAATCTCTTGGTCCTGAAGGAATCCTCTGATAAGACAAACCAGTATATAAGATGTTGCTGTATAAAAATGGCATATAAATTCTCCCCTGTGGGAGTTATAAGACCCACAATATTCCTCACTTGTTTCAATTTGGAATGATCCTCCATTTCTATTTGCCTCTCCAGTAATTCCTCAAGCCTTGATTCCAAATCTGCTACTTTATCTTTCAACAAAGAGTATTCACTTTTTGCAAAAATAAAGCATTGGAAAGTTCAGATAAAACTTTATCTACTTCAGCATTGCGTAGACCCATGATCACTTTTCAGTGTTCTATTATTACTTGAAAAAAATAAAGGTTATGATTCTGAAGAACTGCATCCCCTGGCCAGAGGCCAGGAATACTTGTTGACCATGATTTTAATGCATCTCTTAGGGTTATTCTGACTGTAAACTTGCTTTCCTCATCATGTTGTTGCCTTGTAATTTATTTTTCTATCATTTGTTGGGTTATATATGATGTAGAGTATAAACAATACTTCATTAGGTTTACTTTCAAATCCAATTATTAATCCTCTTACATCCTATAGCTGGATCTCTTCATGGTTAGAGGCCAAGTCTTGCTGCTGACATTGACTAACCATTTTGCTAGTCCCTTCTTACTCCTAAACTGAATAACTCCCCAATTATTTTACTGCCCTTTTATAGTCTCTGCATTCCATCCATTTGCACTACCTGCCCTTCTCAGACCCTCAATTAATTCTAGTCCTCCCTTATCCCTGTGTGGGCTTATGAACTGTCTGTACTACTCTGTGTATGGCTTCTCCATTACATGTTGAGTCTGTCTTTCTAATGATAAAGCCAGTAATTTTATTAGCCTTGCAGGTTACTTCATCACCCTCTGTCTGTTATTTCCTTTTACTGATTCCAAGTCTTTTACTTTTTTTCCACAGATGTTTGCCCATAAGGGCATGTACCTATTTTAAAGGCTTATTATTTTCCTGCAATAACACTATAGTATGAACATCAACATAAAGTAATATAATGCTTAATGCATTATTAATTTCAAGCTTGCTGAGCTCCTGGGCATAATGGAATATTCTGTTATTCCTGAGGATGAGTAGCGTTTGAGTTAGTAAAGTTTAGAGCAAAGTAGTGCGAGAGTTGTAGGAGTGACAAGCACTACTGCAAGAAAAATATTTGTTAGTACGTTAGTGCTACATCTTTCTTTTTTTTATTTGCTGTTAGGGGGGT